>NC_135500.1:217743860-217944328 GCF_052857255.1 Amblyomma americanum
TGTGTTATGATGAGAAACGCGTCGAAATTCTGCTAATTCACAAAACTTGTTTCCTGTTTTGCCTTTTCTGCCGCTAGTTTCTCTAGTTTTCTGCCGTGAAGTTTCTCGCACGTCACGCGGCTATCAGCGTTTCATGTGTCGGTTTCTATATGCCTCTAGATGTTTATGTCCAACTACTAAGGTTCAACTGAAGGCTCAGCGTGTTCCGCGGCTGGTAAAAAA
This sequence comes from Amblyomma americanum, assembly GCF_052857255.1. Classification (NCBI taxonomy): domain Eukaryota; kingdom Metazoa; phylum Arthropoda; class Arachnida; order Ixodida; family Ixodidae; genus Amblyomma; species Amblyomma americanum. The sequence continues at coordinate 217,744,083 of NC_135500.1, forward strand.
TTCTAGTCACTGTTTACAGCTTACCGAACACCATGTCGCCAAGTTATGCGCCAACAGCATCTATCACTGCTGAGCAATGACGCGGGATATGTGTGCAGAACGAAGGGAGTAAAAAATGGTAGGGTTTTAACGCAGTTAACCCGAGTAAATGTGCGAAAGCAAGTGTTTAGCCTGGTTGGCTCATGGCTTTACTTTGCTGGGTCGTCGGCATGTCTGGCGAAGGTATTTAGTGAAGGATGGTTTCTTGGGACGTGGGAAGCGCCGGCGAAGAAGGCCCTTACGCAAGTAATGGTCTTCTTCATTCTAGTCTTATTAGTTGACGAAGACGACGATGTGAAATTCACAGCGCCAAAGTGTGTATATAAGTTCCACAGTAGTATTAGTAGGTGAAAACAAAAATGTGCAATGCGCAGCGCGAGAGTGTGTTGCAGTTTAACACGAGGCGTGATCGCCTGCGGCGATAGCATAGTGCTCTCGTACAGTGGCCAGCGAAGCTGATCTGTTCGCTCCGCCGGAAGTGCGAATCCCAGTCGCGGCAATATTTATTTTATTTATTTATTCAACGTCAAGGTAAAGGCTTCAGCGATGGCCCTGCTTTTGCAGCTTTGGTCGTGAAGTAGAGCCTTCGCTCTGAAACGCAACTGCTAATCCCGCACCCTTATTACTTAAAATGCTCTTCGCATACACATTGGCGAGCCTGGTTTTCACGAGCATAAAAACTGGCGGTGGTTTAGCTCTGGTTAAGCCTGGAGTGACGCGATAGCTACAGCTGGCCCAGTGGAATTTGGTCACGTGATCAACCAGGTGTTCAGCCATGGCGGCGCGCCGCCGGCAGCTGCTCTACACCACGTGACCAACCACGTGACAGCGGGTGGCTGTGCCGCCACGCTGAAGGCTCGAAATGCTACCGTAATGTATCTATCGCTACAAAAACAACAGATGGTTCAGATGGTAGACAGAACAGCAGGAAACAAATGTTAGCACGGGCTTCACATTTCTACAGGTGGAAAAAGACGAACTTCATCTGCATCTCAGGAAGTTCGAAGTGTAGCATAATGCGAGTGCAGTGTATATAAATTCGTTTTTTTTCTCTTCTTCCGCGCTCCTCTCCTGATTGCCTTCTATTGTGGGATTCTCAGTTCCTCTTTGTCCGCTCCCCACTCGGGTGACTGAATTCCTGGCGTGCTTGCTTATGATCGTTTTATTTTAGTCACTTTGCGAAATGCTTGCCTTCCGATTCGTTGCATCCGAACAGTTTTCCGGAATGAACGGTATCTTCGTCGACCCAGCGCCACGCCAAAAGAAATCGATATCTAGAGGTGAAACCTATCTACACGTGCTCTTCATATAACGGCCAAATGAAATTCACTCAGGTACTTGACGATCGTTTGTATTTGAGCCAGTTGGCGCAGATTCAAGAACGTGATGAGAAAATAGCAGCTTGGCGCAGGACGAAAGAGGTGACAGCTAAAGCGCAGGGATCTGTGTTGTGTGCCTTTCCTGATCGGTAGATATTAGCTGGTGGAGATGCGATCTGGTGAAATCTTGATTAAATACAGAAGGTTGCTCTAAATGCGTTTGCATGGGGAACAGTGCATACAATACGGTACAAGTCCGTGGTTGACACTAATGCATGGCTCAGGAGTTCGGCGAATATTTGTGCAGTAACGACACCGAGACGAGAAGGATATTGAGAACGCCGTTGCTTTGACGTCAGTGGTTGCGACAAGGACCAGGACAAGGATGAACTTATTGCGACACCAAAGGTATCGAGAAAGCCGTGCAGTGTTTGTGTTTATCCGTATAGTGTGCTGACTAGGTGGATGCTGATGAGCAATTACTTTCTTAAATGATCACGTTTAGTTCACGCTCACAAGCCGTAAAATGCGTATTGTGTTCGTGCGCTGGATTCTTATGCGCTTGAAGGTGTTGTGAATACAGCTCAAAGTGTGCATGCAGTGTGCTAAAGGAAAGGCGGGGCATGAGAACAGGAATGCCTTGTAATTGAAAGCGGTATGAGTTTGTGCCGCCTTCATTTAGCTTAACCGATAGTAGATACCATAGAAGGAGGCAATACTATTGAAGTTTGGAGAGGACACTGGCCTCATGGAACAGCGGTTAAATCAGTGACTCAGGCTGAACAGCTGCCGACAAACCACTATAAGGCTAATCCCGCCTTTGCATTCTTCCGTCAACGCCCCCGTGGAAGATGAAATGCACGGCAAGAGCGCAAGGCCCCAGCGGAAGCTGGTTGCCACTGGAACCACTCGCAGGGTTGTTACCCTGGAAGAAGGGGGAGGAGGCTTACCACGGAAGCAAAAGGGCACGGTGAGAGCGCAGGAATGCGTGAACTGGCACCGTGGGAACCATCCGGAGGGTGGTTACGGTGGAACAAGGAGGGAGAGTATCGCAAGAACGGATGAATGTAGAACGATCCATCTGTGACAGCTGCAGCGAGGAGGAGGAGGAAACTTTATTAAGCCATTTGTTGTCGTAGTGAGGTCACTGTCGCCTCAGGTGGCCTCCACGGTGGAGACCTCGAAGATCTAGTCTGCGATACTCGACTGTACTTCTTTGTTATCATTTCTTGTCATATTTTGCCAACTGTCAGCTGAGAGATATAGCTTCTGCCACGCGCCAGCCGAGGAGAGGTTCACCGGTGGCGACAAGAGCGGCGGACTGGAGAGTTAGATGAAAAGCAAGTAAATGTGGAAAACTAAGGAGAGCCTTAAAACTGTATACAGACACGTAGTCGCTCTTATATTCTCTACGTCAACATATAGTGAAATACAAACACCTTAACTCCTCTCGCTGACTCTCGCGTCTCACAGTGGTAACTATCTGCTGTAAACGTGCCACCTGATTATCACTTCGCCAAATGCTCAAGGCGCACGAATCTCACGCATTCCTTCGATCAGTCTTCGCCCTCACCCTCTACCGGTCATGCTATATTAGCCGGTACGAATAAACGATTTCCTTCCCGAGTGTCCGTCTGTGTTCCATGGAATGACGATACGCGAAGTTCGCGTGCTTGCGACGTAACAGTGGCGACGAGCTCAGAGCGAACCCGGGGGGACGGGAGCCAACCTCAAACGACGGCCAAGACTGAGCCGCTGGATACAACCGCTTCGGTCATGGCGCATCACCAGCTTCCCGAGCACGACGACCAGAGTGACAACTGGAGGACATATCTTACGAAAGTTCAACCGATATCCACGATTCAGTGAAGAGGGCGCCGCTCATTTCTGCACTGACCACACGTACGGTACTAGTGCTTTCAGGGAAAGTCGCGCCGAAGAAGCCAGATGCGCTGAAGCACGAAGAAGTAATCGAATTCCTAAGTGCGTAATTTGACCCGAAACGCCACGAAATAACGGGCAGTTTCCGCTTTTTCAACCGGCGCCCGTTTGAAGGCGAGCCGGTTCACAAAGTTATTGCTGAAATTCGCCAAATAACGGACGGCTGCAACTTCGGAGCATGCTCGATAGAACGCTTCGCGACAAGATGGTTTGCGGCGTAAGATCAAGTGCCTTGCAAACGCAGCTGTTGGCGAGAACAGACCTCACCCTGCAGGAGGCCGAAGCGATAGCGCTCAGCTGTGAGCCAGCAGAAAAGGGTGACAACGCGATTTCTTCGGACTTGCGACAGCCGCGATGAAGATAAGAGCGCGGCGACCGACCTTCGACCAGCCAGTATTAGAGTGTGGACGGTGCGGAAGCACAAAGCCTGTAGCGGGCCTGCTGGGGCAAAAGCTCGGTGTTAATGCTGCGGCAGGTACGGTCGCCTTGCAAAAAAGCCTCTTCGTGACGTAGGCAGGGAACGGCAGAAACCCCATGCTCCAACTCCCACAAGGCACTACCAAGCTAGAAGAAACCTAGGAAGACGCAGCCGACAGCATGCACTTTGGGACTTTAGTTGCATTTCGGAAATATCTGTTGGAACCTCCGCTTCGCCGAACATTCACGTGGTGTGACAGCGATATAGAGATGATCGTCGACACTGGCTCGGCTGTGTGTGTTGTGCCTAGGCAACTTTTTGAGCAGCACAAGAAACAGTGGCCATCATTGCCGCCGTGCCACATCAAACTTTCCTGTTACCTAGGGACCTTGCCAGTATTGGGGCAGTTGGATGTGCCTGTTTCGTATAGCGGGACTGTTGCCGAAGGCTCATTAATTGCTCTCGACTGCTCAGGGCCAAGCCTCTGCAAACGCTACTTGATAACAAAGCTGGACAACACAGGGTCGCCAGTCCTCAACGTCGGGGCAAAGTTGGAGTGGAGCTCAGGGAAGAGCGGCGCATTTGCTGTGGACGATGTGATCTCGGACTACCAAGACGTCTTTAGCATTGAATTGGACCTGATAGACGGACCGCCAGTGCATCTGCAGCTTAGAGAAGGAGCCACACCAAAATTCTGTAAGGCCCGTTTTCTTCCGTTTGCGTGCATGCAACCGTTACCGCAGTCACTGTCATTCGACGCTTGCGCGGGATGCGCCGTGAACCAAATATTCGCCCTCAGAGGCAAATGCAGGAATCCCTTGATGCGTTCTCGTGAGTACGAAGCAATTCCAGTTGCGATCACCAGTCATTCAGTTTGCTTGGAAAACTTCTTCGCGAACAAGGGATAGAACTGTTCGAAAAACCGCCAGCAAGGCCGTGCTACGACTGCAAGGGGCTGTAAGGCCCGTTATTAGGGGGCATAAATCTTGGCCCGTACACTCGTGGCGGGGAGGGGGTGAAGCGTCACTGGTCCAAATGGCAGTATGCCTCCTCAACGCTCCCCACAGATCGCAGCCCCATTCAGGCCCGCACAAAATTGTGGTCGGCTCCCGCATTCACCGAGTCGTCAGCGACGTGCTGGAGGCGCGTTTTGGGCGCTAATGATAGTGGCTTGTTTCGTACTTTTTAGAAGTGTATATCCGTACGGAGTCGGCTTGACACGTGCGACGGAAGGCTGAATTTCTTGCTACAAGTGTTCTCTAATGCATGTAAAGGTCTTTGCTTTTCTAGCATTAAACGAAGAGAGTATTACCGCCACCGAATAATGGCCGAAGCCAGCAGAATGTAAAAAAAAAGAAAAACAGATGTATTTTTTTGTGCCAAAGCAACACCTGGTTTGTGAGGCATGCCGTAAATAGGAACGCTCCGGATTAATTTAGAGCATATGGGGCTCTCCTTAGCTTCTAGCGAAAATAACCTCATTGCGTAGGCGTTGTAAACCCGATATGCATTTAGTAGCTCCCATTCTCGGCGATAGCGCGAATTTGGCGGTCTCATAAGCGCCGATAAGTTTTTAACCTGTATTCGCAAGAAAAGAAAAGGGTTGGGGAGAAGGTTACACGGAAGCGTTTGGTGACGTCATGCTACGACGTCTTCATCCCCGGAGCGGCTGCCTCTACACAGCCGTCGCTGCCAGAGAAGAGGGAGGGAGGTGTGGCTCACAGTATCTTGAGCTTGGGCAGCGCGCGGCACAGGTCGGCGGGCACCGAGCTCAAGCGTGCTCTGCTCAGGCGAATCTGCTCCAGCGAGTGGGTGCCGTTCAGGTCCGGGAAGTGCTCCAGCCCGCGGGCCTCCTTCACCAGTCTGCGACCGAAGAGGCACCGCGTAAGGGACAGCTTCCCTTCACGGGAAGCGACAGTATTTGCCCTCGAGGGCGATAATACGAAACACTTTTTGGAGAAAAGTAATGCGACACAACTTTGTCATACAATGCTCTCTTAACAGTCAGCACCGCGGGGTTATCTTCTACACACTTTTTATGGAAGAGTTTGCAGCGTTGCCCATAGTGACCCCGGCGCGGTAGTACACTGACGGAGCAACTCCACACTAACTAACCGCTTGTCCTAGCTAACCACCTAAAGTTCTGCTACCGCGAGGATGCTGTTGTGCACGCGTATTTCCTGAAGCTAAATTAACGCAATTTCTTTTTAAAATTTAACGGGACGATTTATTCTTGTTAAGAAAAGTTATTGCACATGCATCTTGAATATTTTCAGTGATTTGCTATACCACTTAGCTGTACGACAAACAACAGCTGAGCGTGTCTCAAAGATATAGTGTTTCTTGTGCAACCAAAGCTCTAAAAACTTGGTCTTGAGGAAAGGAACGGCGCAGCAACCGCCTCACTCTCGGCGAACTCCTCAACCGCGGCCGTCGAGTACCGGCCTCGACGGTCGCGTTTAGTGGAGGTGAAACGCAAGAGGCCCTCCGTGCTTTGTTCTGTCAGTGTATGTTCAACATCTCCAGGTTGTAGAAATTATTCTGGAGCCCTCCACTACGGAGCCCCTTTCCCTCCACCTTTTCTCACTTCCTACTTCATCTCTTTCCTCGGGGAGAGGGGGGCGCTGTTGAAGTGACCACCGAAAATTGAGGCAGTTATTGTTGTTACCCTCATACAATGGCACATGCCCACATAGGGGGATTTCCAAGAATTGGGGGGCACAGAGTTTTTCAGATAAATATTTCCTGGAAAAAATAAAATGAAAGCTGAGGAAGGAAGAGGTAAACAAAAAGGAACAGCGAAATGAAACGGGAAATGCATAACGCACGCAGGAGATCGAGACTGATGTTGATTGAGGAAGTTACTGCGCTCTCATTTCCTCAAAACCAATTTTCATCTTCATCCCTTCTACCCGCCGCGGTGGCTCAGTGGTTAGAGCGCTCGGCTACTGATCCGGAGTTCCCGGGTTCGAACCCGACCGCGGCGGCTGAGTTTCGATGGAGGCGAAACGCATAGGCGCCCATGTGCTGTACGATGTCAGTGCACGTTAAAGATCCCCAGCTGGTCGAAATTATTCCGGAGCCCTCCACTACGGCACCTCGTTCTCCCTTTCTTTTCTCAGTCCCGCATTTATCCCTTCCCTTACAGCGCGGTTCAGGTGTCCGCCGATATGTGAGACATACTGCGACATTTCCTTTCCTCAAAAATCAACTTTAAATTTTTTCATGCTTCCCTCTTCTGAAGTTAACTAGCGGATTTGCCAGAGCCGTGGCGACAGACGGTGTATTCGGGACTATACTCACAGCCTCTTGAGGTACGGCAGCCGCGAGAAGGTCTTCTTGTCGAATGACTCCAGCGGATTGTTGGCCAGTTCCAGCAGGGTCAAGGCACCGTTGCTTCGAAAGGAGTTTTCCCCGAGGAACCGAATCTGGTTGTCCGATATAATGCTGCAACAAAGACCTTGTGTGAGCCTTCGCATATCATCAACATTTGCGCGGCAGTGGTTTTATTTTTCATTGGCCCTTTTATGCACAGCCGTCTGCTAGAAGCTTGTTTACTAAAAAAAAATCTGCATTGGGTTTTCATTGGTGTAAAAAAAATGTTTTGTATCTGGGCCGGTAACACGGAGGTGAATGCTACACTTCTCCGAATGACAAAGGTAATACAGAATGTCCACGAGAATAAGCTTTCATGCTTGCTACTTTCGCCTGGAAGCCTGTCTTCCTGACGCCCTTTAAAGGTGGATGAGAAACGACTGTTTCCATAATGAATGAATTCACGAACTTACGTGTCTGGGATATAACAATACACAAAACATTAAAAACAAAAAATAAATAAAAAGAGCGCTAAATTGTGCGAGGTTAAGTAGCTAGTGAATGCGATGCTCTTTTTGTTCTTCCTTTTTGTTTGTGCCTTACATATGTCACGGAACGGTGAGCCTACCATCACGTCGGAACCCAATGTATTTGATGCTTTTTCTTTCCCACACTCGCCGTATCCGTGTCATATTCACTGTACCCGTCTCACATTTAGTTTGCTCTACTCGATCATCATGGTCTCCGACCTTCTTGTTGGCCCACAAATCGGCAGACCATGCACAGGCGCCATGAAACAAAGTACCTCTGTCCGCAACAGAGAACTAACTTTTCTGTGCTGCTATTTTATTTGCAGTTCCACCCAACGTATACTACATCAACATTTGGACAAGGGCTTAGATGGTGGCGTACATGATGGTCTCACCTCTCATCTTGTTTGCGATCAAAGCGCACTTCCTAGGTCCATTTGAGCGCGCTGCACTACGGTGCGCCTTTTAATTTCGCACAAGAAGTGTACATGATTTCGTAAAATATTAACACAAAATTATGAAGGGCCAGTCAATGTTCCCAATTTAGTCGCGGTTTCCTTCGGCTCGCAATGATCGCCTCGTGCAATGTTTCCTCAACTTGCCGCTCTCAGTTTATGTAATGAGGAGCGGAAACAGCCAGGCTCAATCAGGTTACGTGCCAAGAAGTAAATAATTCTCTTTGCACCGTCGAAAATAATCTTTGACAGATGCGTCCCATTGGGTAATTCTCAAACTTGGGGCCATTGCAAGAAGCCGAGGCTTTTTATAGGGCATCTAAACCATGAAAGAGAGGCGTTTTGCAGTTTCGCATCAGTGAAAATGTAGGCACCGCGGCCAAAAGCCGAATCAGCCACTCAAATAATATTACTTAAGTGAACCAGATATGGTACATGAACGAGCAGTTAACGGCATCCGATTGACACGCTGTCATCAAAAGGAAGGAATCTATTAAACGCCTCACCAAGTGGTGTCATGCGTGTGCCACAAGAAAACCTGGCATTAGCGTTCATCACAAGTGCAGTAATCTATTTAATTTCGACCGAAAACCAGACATTTTGTTTCCTTAAAAGTCAAATAAAAGGTGCACCTTGACACCTGAGTTCGCAGTACTTTTATAACGGGCCAGGATTCAGCTCCTTTTCAGGCATAGGCTTGTTTGTTTACTATTGGGTGCAACGCTAGAAGGTCAGACTTTTAGTAAAAAAGGCCGGGCTTGTTATTCTAAGCAGCATGTAGAGACAGCTAATACAAAGTGCGCAATGCGGCTCTTACAGTTCTTTAAGCATGGGCAGTGAAGACAGTGCAGTTGGCAAGTGAGTCAGCTTGTTGTGGCTCAGGTCTCTGCAAGAGGGAGATGAGAGGGCACGAACACTGTGGTTTCCGGAAAAAACAGCCGCTCAAGTCAAAGTCGGAAAGAGGCACTCACATTGCCTGCAGAGACCGTAAGCCATGAAATGCGCGAGGATCGATGTTGCTGATATGATTCTTTCGTAGGATGCTGAAAGGGAATAAGGGAAGTGAGGCCGCGTAAACAGAATGGCCCCTTTGGACAACGGAGGAGTACATGACGTGATACCAGCAAGAAATGCCACGTTTAGGGCATGTTATGAGTACAAAAAAAAATCCGGTCTTAAGAGTTTTTCCAATCGAACAAGGAAAGGTTCTGTATTATGGACTGCAGGGAACAGTCAAAATATCCGTGAAAGTGGTACGTAGTCTTCCAAGAAATATATTGCGAGCAGAGGTCCACTTGTATTTTGAGAAATGAACTTGAATAAGGAGCAATACATAATATCGTTAACACGCGTGCTTTTTATGTGCGTGCGTACGTGCTTTGGGTAGTTGCTATTTCGTGACTGTGTACGTAAAAATAAGAAGGTATGGCGGAAAATCTTCAAGCGCCGACCAATCGTTAAAAAGGATGACGTTTCGGCCCCGGCTTACGGGGGCCTTTTTAACGATTGGTCGGCGCTTGAAGATTTTCCGCCATGAACATACCCGACCAGACGGGTTTCCGTCGAACCCTGGATTTCAAATAAGAAGGTAAAATCAACGAATACTGGGCCCAGTTGTCGGAATGGTAGTCTGCAGCATTACCTGCAGTTATACTTCGACGGCACCCGAATAAAACACGGCCGGTGCCACAGAGCACTAGAAAGAGCGCCACAGCCGCCTCTAGTGACAACAACAGGGGGAAAACAAGAAGGCCTCGAGAGCAACTTGGGGTTTGTTTCGTGCATTTGGTTGCCGGAATGATGGCTAGCAACAAACGTTTCAATATTGCCACTTCATTGGAAAGCACACTGACGCGTGCGCGACGACAAGCGGACGCAGCAGGCGACTGCATCAAAGCTTCGTACAAAGTATGCGCGACTGCGGACGGTGTTGTGCGTACTCACAGGACTTCGAGGCGCGACGAATTCCCGAACGCGTAAGGCTTCAACTCCTTGATGAGATTCTCTCCCAGACCTCTGGAAAAAAGAAAGAAAAAAGAAGTGGGCAACAAACCTCAGTCATGTGAACAATCAGGGATACTTAGTGACGACCTATAATTTCGTTCACAATTAAATAATTTTCACGCCAGCATTCTGCTCAAGGGCTAAGCACTCTGAGGCTCCCACTGAACCCTTGGCTATGTTCTAGAGCCGGCCGTTAGTGCTACACATGAGCCTTAGATATGCCTTTCTAACTCTGAGGAGAGCTGCAGACTTGGGTTCTGCCTCGCGAAATATCTTTTATTTATTTTTCCTGGCGAATGCGAAGCATGTTAAAGGCTGAGAAAATTTGTTGTTATTGCGCTCAACTTCAAGCAAATTTACTTTAAATTAAAGGGAAGCTGAACTGTTATTTAGCACTTTTTTGCAATTCTAAAAGTATATCTGAGATTATGCTCGCCCGACTAGACGAACTTTTTACTAAGCCCAATATCTCAACAGAATGCCAGCATGGTTTCCGTAAGGGTAGGTCAACGGAGTCTGCCCTTCTGTTGCAAAGAGAAATTATCATTACAAACATTGAAGCTAATTGATTTACCCTGGGAATCTATATAGACTTCAGTAAAGCATTTGATTCGAGATGTCACATAACCCTTCTTAATAAGTTAGATCATTACGGTGCCCGTGGGTTAACAAATACTCTTTTGCAATCGTACCTCACCGGCCGATCCCAATGTGTTGACATTATAGGCTACTATTCCACCTTCCAAAAGATTTCATCCGGTGTCCCACAGGGCAGTATTCTTGGGCCGTTTTTATTTGATGTTTACGTAAATGATCTTATCTATACTGATGATAATGCTGTGTTCGTATTATATGCCGATCATTCAAGCTTGTTCTTTAGTTCCACTTATGAAGTCGATTTGTTCAGTCTGGCGAATAGTGCTTTGTCAAGACTATTGAAATGGTCCGAAACAAACAGCTTAAAAATGAATGAAAAAAAAGACGAAAGCAATTTTATTTGCACCTAAAAACAAACGTGTGGCCTCTAGTCATGAACTAAAACTAGGACCTTATAAAATAGATCTCGTGAAACAGCATCAAATACTAGGTGTCATATTCTCCAGTCAGATGACATGGAACAGTCATGTTGAACAGCTAGCCAAAAAACTCTCATCTGCCGTAGGTGCCTTATTTCGGACGCGTGACATATTTCCGATTTCCGTTAGATTGCAAGTATACCACGCCCTCTTCCGTTCACACCTTAACTACTGTACACTAGTATGGGGGACGACTACTAAAAAGAACGTCAATACACTTCTTCGTCTAGAAAAAAAAAAGCCATACGTTGCTTAAACAATGTATCATATTTACATCCCTCAGACGAGCTATTTCGTCGGCATCATAAAATCAATATTCACTCCCTTTATAATTACCGTCTCCTCCACCAGTTTCACTTTGCTAATGAAAAGTATAGACAATTCTTATTGACACTTTCAGGTGCAACGCTACGCTGCAATATTTCTAACGCACGCGCGCCTGAAAAATGGGTGATTCCACACCGCCGAACAAATTACCTTCTACAGTCATTAAGCTATACAATGCCAATGTTACTAAATAAGCTCAATGTGCCCAGTTTTATTAACCCTGTAATAACTCGCAAAGTTTTGCGTTCAATATTTCTAGAGTGACCTGTGCTTGCATCCTATAAACGCAGTAATGTTAGCTTTATGTCTAACTTGAGTGCAATGATTGTCTTTGTTGTAATCTCGTGTGTATGTATACGCTAGTCCTTGTATAACGCCTTGTTGTATTTTACTCTTACTTCTGCTCTTATATTTGTAAATTTATGATAAAATGTGTCTTTTTCGAAATAATAGCACATGTATATATATATATATATATATATATATATTTTTTTTTTACTGCTGTCACTGTTGCCTGCCGCCGGCTTTCAGGCCTCGTCAAGCTGTCCCCACAGCATTTTGCCTGGAAGACCGTCAGCATTGCGAAATGTTGAAAATAAAGGTGAATTGAATTTAATACATTATTCGAATGTATGAATCTTGTCGGTTAAACATGCCAAGTTTGTTTGCGCTAGCATTTGAAGCGTGGCGTAATCCCGATAGAATCACGACGACAGTCAGGATTCTCCGCAATGTGTCGGAGGAGTGCGGAGAAGCTCGATGATGACTGCGAGAGTTCAAATTCACGCTGCTTTCGACGTGTGTCGTCGGATTCAGCCGAAAGACGTTCCGCAGGCTTTGCCTTGAGTGCAATTAGTTTTGTTCTTCCAAGCAAGCGTTTCTGCATTGGAAATGCGCCGCCGCCATAAGTGACATCGTAATGCCGCCTGCTGCATTGCCAAAGCCCCTTTTAGAACCTGAACGCCGGCGCGGCGATAACGTCGCCATTTGAATTGCTAGCACAGAAATATTTCGCATGCTTTACCGGCAAATTTTACACATTAGGTTCCTTTAAGCTAGTCCAGTTCTAAAACCTCTTCAGTTACCCCTAAATGCGGTGTACCTGGCAAAAATAATTCGCAAGGAGTGATGAAGAAGCGATCAAGAAGTGAACTGCCCTGCAATGCGATTCGCAAGTTCGAAAATGCCGCCATGGGAATGCCAAAGTCATTAAAAGTGAAGCAATGGAATTTCTTGCAATTGCTGTGGAAGATCGTTGCATGTCAAGTGGTTATTAGGCGGCAGTATAAGCAACGAACACCGCTTAGTTATATCCAGTTAGAGTAACGGTGCGGATTCGAAGAGAAGGCAAACGTTGCAGAAGACATCGGAGATTTAGGTGGGTGGTGAGGTTAGAAGTTTGCGGGAATGAGGTTTATGGTGGATACTTTTGTCATGAACGAACATAGCAAGGTTGTTGACGATGATCAAGGGCGAATGTCGAGACCCTTACAAGGCTTCCAGCCCTGGGAGGGACTGGACGCACTCCACGGGTACCCGGCGCAGCTGGTTGCTGTCTAGCCACACCTTGCGTAGCCTGCGGTGGTAGGAAGGCTCCGCCGGCGGAGACACCTCGGTCAGCCGGTTCCTGTTGAGATGCCTGCATTCGACAGAAAAGGTGGTTCACTGCATCTTGCGGTCACTCGTGTTGAGGAGGCACCCGTCATTTTGAATATAAGCAGCTCTCATCGCACAGCAATCGAAAGCCAGAAATCAGTACCGGGCGGTTTCGTCGTTTCAGCCGCACAGTAATGGTCTGGCAACACGTGTACACTTGTACACGTGCTCGCATAATTGAGTTTTCACGGTTGCGTTTTATTTCGCATACCTTTAATTGCCCCGCAAGAATGGGAGAATAGCTGTTCGGTTCTATATGACATCATAAAACTAAATCGTTTTGAACAGTTTTTCTATGAGTGTGTGGAATTCCAACAGTTTCTCGTTTCATTATCACAAGACACACAATGTAGTCATCACCTTGCCTGAGAGTTGCCAACTAGGAAAATAAGACAAACATTCCCTTTTTCTCCCGACGACCTTGCGTTCAAGTATAACCGACATGCACAATCATTCGTTGGCCAATCATAGAGAGAGAGAGAAAATAAAGATTAATGGGAGGCAAGGTGGAGAGGGCGAAGTAGTATTTCTATAAATAAAAATTGAGACGATCATCGGTTGATCGATTGAATGTTTTAGCATTATACTAGAACGCCTTCTCTTTGGCACTCATCGAAGATCATCCACATAATTCGATTGTATCTGTCTTTATTGTGACTCTGCAAGGTTTCATCATTTGTCTTTGTTTTCACGAATGTATTGCATGTCTGATGTCCATATGTCGTCGATGGCTCGCTCTAAGGCTTCTTCCCTACGCAGCGTGACGAGCTTCGTTTTATGGTTCCTAAAATAACACGAGAAGTACTCGAGTTTTTCAAGTAGATACAGTCTTCCTGCACGTCGAGATAGATGCAGGGGCTATTGCATGACGCAGGCAAGTGATGTCTCGAATGATGTCGATGAAATTCAGAGACTTGCGGAAGACTTTGTTGAAGTCGTCAACCAAGACGGCTTCGTTTTGTGGAATTCTGTAGGGTAGCTCGTGATACACCTTAGACACAGCTTACTGTTCAGTGTCTTTTGGCGAGATGCAGGCAACTGCGAGAATGGCAGTTCTTGCTTCGTAAATCTTTTGCTGCATCCGTTGAAGTAGAAGGAACCGACAAATAAAGTAGGTACGTTTTCGAAGTATTAGTAAAAATTTGATTAGCATTGAAGCATTCTATAAAAAAAAATGCGCATCCCATTGAATCCTGTTAGGTGCTTTTTCATATGTTTCAATTGCTATTGCCACAGCAGTATCATCCGCGTATAGAAATAGCCGTGAGTTTAATGGAAGACAGGTCATGGCATCGACCTAAATGTTAAGTAGCAAGCATCTTAAAATTAAGCCCCGAGGAACACCTTTAGAAACGTTTGCCTTTGACTGTATAATCCGCCTGTTCGGACATATAGCGCTAGACCAGGAAAATAATTCTTAAAGAAAGACATGGAGGGACCGTTGAAGCCAAAACTATCGAATTTGTCTAATAGTAGATTGTGATTAATAGCATCGAAAACGTTTTAGAAATCAATAAAAAGCGTAAGGGAAATGTTATTCTTATCTATTTCATTGCAGGTTAGGTCATGAAAATTCTCTAGTAGGGTTATATTTTTTTTACCTCTGCGGTAACCATACTGTGCGACTGTAAGTCGATGGTATTTCTCACGCCAGGGCTAAGGCTTCGTCAGGCTTCCCAGCCTATGGCCTTACGCCACCCGCAAGGATTATCTGTATTGCTTCTTGCAAATAAAGCTACTAACTTACTTCTGTGAGAAGTGACTTCTCACAAAATGAGAAAAGAATAAGACGTAAAACACTTGCTTGGGTTTTGAAAAATTCCGGTCGTTCGGGCAGTATGAAAATTTTTCTACACGTGAGGTGGCTGAAGCGCGTGTTAACCTGTGGAAAATATGGAAACCGAAGTTTAGTGGTGTGAATTAAAACGCTACTTTCATAAAGTTTTTCTTTCAGAAAAACCCGAAAGAGAACAGAGTCGGGAGGGGGAGCTGGCCCTTGAGTATTTCTGACCGTTAGAGACCGACCACGCCAACCATGCACACTCTTCACGTTACAAGCAGACTGTAATTCAAACGTGTTTCACATCACCAGCGACCTCCTGTCGAAAAAAAAAATGGACTCCTTCTAGCTGCCTTCGTCCCCACGCACTGCCACGTACAAGGAGAAAAAAAAAATCCTGGGCATGTGGCCTAGCGCAACGTACCTCAATGAAAACTCGGCCGTTCTGTGATTGTCTTTAATGCCAATCGTTTAGCTCTTTTGTGATTTGTGCTTTTTCGCCGGAATACGAGCACGCATTCTCACCACATTTCATTTATTACCTCTTCACAACAGAGGCCGGTTTAACGGTGACACTTCAAGGGGGGTTCCTATATCCGCAATCCACTATTCGCACCCTTTTTTTAAATTCGAAAAACGTTTTTTTTTTGCCTGGTTTTTCGGGAAAATTGCTCAAATGCTCTCTCCCCCCCCGCCCTATTGCCGTCTAAATCCACCCTTGCTTTACAAACACAACCACCGTGTCAGAGAAGCCAGCCGATGTAAAGATTTCAGTTGGCTTACAAGGTTTCCAGTGCGGGCAGCTGTTTGAGGGCGTCCCATGGAACCTCCGTGAAGTTGTTGCCCTCGAGGGACCTGGGGAGTCGAAGAGCGTACAACTTAGACAGGAAACAAAGATGAGCCCGCTTCATTTGCCCACAACATTTCTCTTCAACCTGCGGCTTGCGTGGGAAATGAGAAAGAGCAGAACGCGGCACGCTTCGCTACAAGCACGCAGTGTGGTGCAGTAAGATCAGAACCATGCAAACTGCGCGCCAGCGGCAGCACGTGCACTAATTGGCCTCACGTTACCGCAAGACCGTTCACCAGAGTGGTGCCAATGTGCACAGAGGGGGGAATCTGAACAAAGGACAAAACAAGCGAGTGAAGAATGAATCTGGTTACGTTGCCTTTCAGAGGATATCGGAGCTAATCACGGTAACAGCTGCAGGTGTCAAGGGCGGAACATATTAAAAAAAAAGATAAACATGCTATCAGGCACTGTCCGTCCTTGAGCGGGGTTGAAGAAGCGATAGCGATCCCTCTACGTAGCTCCCCCTTCCCTCTTTTCCCCTTAGCAGCCGAGAGCACCCATTGGCTCACCTGGATCACATGACCACGCAGGGGACATTCTCTACAGCGTTAGTTCCTCGGTCCCCTATGCAGAATGAAAAAGGTAAACTGCGCGAAAGGGTTAAGACAAAGAGAAAGGAACACACACGACACTAACGCAGACTGTCAACTTTCAGTCAGTAAGTGTCGTGTGCGTTCGTTTCTCTTTGTCTTAACCCTTTCGCGCAGTTTACCCTTTTAATTTAGAATGAACCAACTAGCCTGACAAATCTTATTACCCCTGTACAGGTAGCATTGCACATTTGCGAGCAGGCGAACGCGGGCGTTTCAGGCGCGACATATTACTACAAACATTGACGCCATTGACGCTGGGAAGAATCTACACGTATTTTCGCTTTAAGCAAAAAAAAAAAACAACACGCGAAAATGTACCATCACGCACACATGTTCAGAGGCACACATGGACGGAAGAGACAGTGGAGCGTGAGCTGAAGCGGAGCTGTCGCATCAAGCTCCGTTGCGCGCAAGCTTCTCCTTGACAGCTGTCCAGCAACAGGGGAGAAAGACGAAGGCAACGATACCATGTAAAAAAACAAACAAAAACAAAAGCAAAGCAGAGAGGCAACGGGACCGAGTCAACTTAGATTAAAAGGTAAACGGCGAAAGAAGCAGATCGTCTCAATAAAGTAAAAATAAAACTAGGCAGAATGCACAGACTCATTCGGACGTTTATGATAAAAACCGATAAGACAAACACGAACGGAAGACAACGATATACTGTCATCTGTCTGTCTGTTGCTGCCAGGAAGAAAGGAAAGGAAAGTGCACAGGCCTGCTCACTGGCTCAAGTCGAGCCACAATCGCTACCACGTGCAGATATTAGGAGAGTTGAAAGATGGGATAGAAAGACAGGATAGTAAAGACGCGCTAAAGACAAGGCCGATCCAGGAGGTAGTGCAATATCGGGCCAACCGGTGGCGGGAGTGGAGCATCCTTCAAACTCTCTGCCACATTTCCAAAAATAAGTCCAACTTGGACCCGTAACAGATACTCTACGGGTCCGGACAATCGCTGCGCCTCATACATAGAAGCGCAAGGCTCCCACAAATAAATACGCCGCGCGCCGTTTCGACTGGCTCATATAATCTACTGGAATGAAAGAAGCCGGGTTAACGCGAACCATGGCCAGTCGTATACCGTTTTCGGATCAACAAAAGACGAAGGCGCTCCGGTGCGGATGGGTCCAACCACTCACGCTAAATTGGGTTCGCTTTGTTAACGCCTTGCTGACGCACTGCCCATCCCAGCGCAGCAAGCGAGGATTTAGCGAGTAAACAAAACGAAAGTTTGTGCGAGAAAACAAAGGGTATTTTACTATCGCGAAAGACAACGGAGACTGCAAAGTTCCAGGAAATGAAGAAAATGAAGACAGAAGAAACTATATAAAAAAATCAGTGCAGCGGCGTAAAAGAGGCGCGCTATATGGCCTTCTGAGACAGTGTGTAGCGAGCGTTAACTGCATCTCGGACGTCTTAACCTAATTGAGAGTGACTCACTAGGGACGTGGTAACCTAACGGGGGTGAATGCACTCAATGGGAACGAGACTTCCGTACTGCCGAGTTCTCGTCACGCCTGGTACTGGAAACAGCTGATGGCTTTAATACATCATGCGCGAACAGGCTTTCCTTCGCTGTTACTTGGCTGAGTTTCTCTAATTTATTCTTGAGCTAAACGGCGCTCAAACATTTGCAAGAGCTGAACGTAAATTGACAAGTTATGTCGCTAGACGACATATAAGGAGGGGGGGGGGGGGGGGAGGGGGTCGGTTCTGCAGTAACTGCTACAAAAGGGTAGAAACTTGGGCGAGTCGGTAACGGTGATCCATGGAAAGTGAGAGTAGCGCAAAACGGGACAAAGGGACAGAGAAAGACAGACACAACACAGGCGCTAACTTCCGACTGAAAGAAACCAGGGCGGCCAAGACGAACGTAATCCGAGAGGGGAAACAGGCGCATGCGCCCAGAAAGATAATGAAAAACAGGTGAATGAGGATCTACGGATGCACGATTCAGCGTTTCTTTAAGAAGGCCAGCTCTCTTTTGGACAGGGAGATAGACGGCTTGCTTACACATTTATCGTCCAAGGCAGCGATACGAGCTGCTTCAATAATCTCTCGCGTTAACTGATCCCGGTGTCTGGCAACGATCGAGCACTTGTCCAGAAATGGCACACAACCACACTCCTTGCAGTGTAAAGCCAGATTACTGCCAGTAAAAGTTCTCAAGTTATTTTTGTGTTCGCGAAGTCTCTCATTCAAGCACCGACCTGACTGACCAACATACCGCTTACCGCAAGAGAGAGGGATGTCATAAACAATGCCTTCAGTACATTTCACGAATTTCTTTCTGTGGTTAATGGTGCACTGCAGCTTTTGGGGACGTTTATCAGCGGGCAAAGTTTTTTTGGAAAGCGCACTTAGTTTTTCAGGGGCAGAAAAAACGACACGAACATTAGCTTTTGTCCCAATTTTCTTGAGATTGTGGGACAGGCAATGAATGTAAGGAATAACGGCAATTTTGTCTTTTTTTCTTTCTGAAGGCACGGACGGCAGTTGACCTTCCTGGCGCTTCTTCTTTAGTATGCCTTCGGCGACAGAAACACAAATATCAGCTGGGTAGCCTGCTTGATGGAACCTTGCGAGTTGAGCGTGAAAGCTCTCGCTGATTAGGTGGGGGCATGACTTTTCCAGAGCATTCTTCAAGCATAAATTAATAATGCCCCTTCATTCAGAAACAGGGAATATGCATTGGGTCTTGTCTAGCCCCTGTACTTAGTGACCTGTATCTGGCACATCTTGACAGGAGCCTCCAAGAGAGGCTTACCAGCCCTCATGTCGTCAAGATCTTTCGTTTTGTTGACGATTTCTTTTTCCTTGTTGAGTGTACGCCATCGTGCTTAGAGCAAGTTGCATCCGGTATTTTAGCTAAGGTACAAGAGTGTTTTTCACCGCTGCTATTGACTAACGAAATGCCAACCGACAACGAGATTCGCTTTCTTGATATCCGTTTTAAATTCCTGGACAACCACCTGTGTTGGAGCTATGCACCTCGGGCAAACAAACCTCTACTCCCCTATATATCTGCCCATTCTAAACTCGTTAAAAGGGGCATTATTAATTTATGCTTGAAGAATGCTCTGGAAAAGTCATGCCCCCACCTAATCAGCGAGAGCTTTCACGCTCAACTCGCAAGGTTCCATCAAGCAGGCTACCCAGCTGATATTTGTGTTTCTGTCGCCGAAGGCATACTAAAGAAGAAGCGCCAGGAAGGTCAACTGCCGTCCGTGCCTTCAGAAAGAAAAAAAGACAAAATTGCCGTTATTCCTTACATTCATTGCCTGTCCCACAATCTCAAGAAAATTGGGACAAAAGCTAATGTTCGTGTCGTTTTTTCTGCCCCTGAAAAACTAAGTGCGCTTTCCAAAAAAACTTTGCCCGCTGATAAACGTCCCCAAAAGCTGCAGTGCACCATTAACCACAGAAAGAAATTCGTGAAATGTACTGAAGGCATTGTTTATGACATCCCTCTCTCTTGCGGTAAGCGGTATGTTGGTCAGTCAGGTCGGTGCTTGAATGAGAGACTTCGCGAACACAAAAATAACTTGAGAACTTTTACTGGCAGTAATCTGGCTTTACACTGCAAGGAGTGTGGTTGTGTGCCATTTCTGGACAAGTGCTCGATCGTTGCCAGACACCGGGATCAGTTAACGCGAGAGATTATTGAAGCAGCTCGTATCGCTGCCTTGGACGATAAATGTGTAAGCAAGCCGTCTATCTCCCTGTCCAAAAGAGAGCTGGCCTTCTTAAAGAAACGCTGAATCGTGCATCCGTAGATCCTCATTCACCTGTTTTTCATTATCTTTCTGGGCGCATGCGCCTGTTTCCCCTCTCGGATTACGTTCGTCTTGGCCGCCCTGGTTTCTTTCAGTCGGAAGTTAGCGCCTGTGTTGTGTCTGTCTTTCTCTGTCCCTTTGTCCCGTTTTGCGCTACTCTCACTTTCCATGCTACAAAAGGTAATTAAACTCTCTTTAACTTGCGAAAAAGAACAGCGTGATTTTAAAATGGATGAACTGGAGTAAACGGATGCTCTTCTGGTGCAGCGGAAGTGGTTAGAGCTAGAAACTACTGGTCGGCATTAGACTTAGACAATTATGTGTCGATTCTCTGTTCGCCCTGTTTTTAGAGGTTCGTGTTACCTTCTTCGGGAAGGCAAGCAAAGAAGTAGTTCGAAACAAGAAATAACATCGTGTTGTGTCCGAATAAAGGGAAGCAGCATTTCACGCTGTAAGTGGTTTGCTAAGGAGCACGCGAGAGCTAGTTATAACTCAAGTATGGAAACCCTTCAGATACGCGGGCTGTACGGAAGAGCGCAGAAAGCCCTTGCATGGGAGTGAAGCGGCTTTCAGGTCTTGTAATGTTAATGCCTCAATAAATGAACCTGATTTATAGAAATAGAGCTGAAACTTATATTGTCTCCGAATATCTGAGCCAAAGGGTAAGCGCAATTTCCTGAACACAACGCAACCTGCTGTTAGCCTCCTCTCCCGTCATCGCATTCCAATTATCTTCGACGTTCCATACGATTTGGTTCGTTCGCGCCAACAGATGCCACCGTTTGAATGGCTGGCAAAATCATTATGCCTAAAGCCTTTAAAAGCTTGCAAATATTTTCGTGAAACATTCAGAGGCCGTCTAATACGTAATAAACAATTTTCAAGATTGTTGCAAATCAATCAGCACCCTTGTAACGTGCCAAAGAGTGTAGGTGTCTTGCACCTCTTGTGATGAATAAAAAGTGGAGGAAGATATTTAGCCTTTACGAAGATTTAGATGTGGTGTGGCGAAGAGAGAGAGTAGGAAGTTTTCGGAGCAAGTTATCGGCAGGTCATCCTGCTTCACCGTAAAGGATTGTACGAAAAAGCCTCTGCAGAAAGGCCTGCACAGGAAAGCTTTTGAGGCCTTTCTGAAGGCATCTTGAGTACATTTTGTCTGTAGGTTCTCGTTTCTCGTCGCCAGCGGAATGCGTAAGGTATACAGAAATAGGCCCTCGACCACCGGCACCAACTTGCTTTCTCTGCCTTTTTTTTTTTGCTTTCCAACGCGGCCCTCATTACTGAGAATGCGTGCATAGTACTCCCAGGATAAAGTAAGAGAAGGCAGATAACCTGTCACCGGCACCGCGTGAAGCATGCGCTGCGCAGTGGACCACCAGTCCCTCGGCGATGTGTCCCGCGATGCGGACACGAGCTACAAGCCGAGCGTCTCCCCTGACGGCGCACGTAATTCCCCGGGCGATGAGGATGTAAGAGGCTCTCCCGGGCCCATTGTAACGGCGGCGAAGCCTACACGGACCGCATCTCGAGCAGTCCTCGCTCCTGCCGCCCGGCATCACGACGCGCTGCTCGGTGCAGACGGCTGAAATTGCGATTAATGCATATATGAAGCCCGCGTCTCTCGCGAGGCCTATACCGCGAATCGCTCTTCTGTCTTCTGGGGTTCACGTCCGCGCACGATATCGGGAGTGAAGATCCCGGGAATGGTTTCTTTGCCTATATCGCTGCCACGACGTGACAGCTGAGTGTCGCGCCCGGAGCGAAAAGCATGTTGGCTTAAGTTCGACGCCCTGCGTGGCGGTCGCTTGCTTGGCGGTATACTGGTGTGATGACAGGAGACGGAGATAAGAAAACAAAGATGCAAATCTTATCTATGCTAATTATGGAACACCTCTCTTTGATACAGGCATGTAAAAATGAAAAAAAAATGGTTTTGAAGAAAGGAAATGACGCAGTAACTGTCTTCTAAGATATCTCGGTAGACACCTGAACCGCGCCGTAAGGGAAGGGATAAAGGAGGGACTGATAGAAGAAAGCAAGAAAGATGTGCCGTAGCAGAGGGATCCGGAATAATTTCAACCACCTGGGGATCTTTGACGTGCACTGACATCGCACCGCACACGGGCGGCTTTTGCTCCTCGCCTCCATCGAAACGCGGCCGCCGCGGTCGGGTTCGAACCCGGGTACTCCGGATCACTAGTCGAGCTCTCTAACCACTGAGCCGCCACGACGGGTAATGTAGGCATATGGTGCACTTACTGCAACATGCTGTCGCGTCTCACTCTTCGTCTCGCTCAAGACGAAGCTTAAGCATCCTTCTTTTGGCGAAGACTGGATCCGCCGCTAACCAGTTGCACGGAACAATTCATAACATGCCAGGTACCTTAAGAGAGGCCCACAAAGGAGTGGGTTCCTTGGCAACGGCGAAATCGAAAGTTGCAGACGGCCACTTGCTAATCGGGTCACGGCGGAGCACTCACCGCTGTGATAATAAAACCCGACGAATGAACGCCATCTTTTCACACAAATCTTTCGCTTGCATCTAAAGAGTATAGTCACAATGCTGCAGAATCTGGAAGAAAACCGCCACTGCTGACCAAAAGCCGGTGCGAGCTCACTGACGACGGATTTAAGACAGCTCACATTAACGCGTTTTTTTTTTGAAGCTTGGAAAAAATCCACCTTGGCGCAAATAAATTCACACAGACAAAACAAAAGAGACAAGTAGACAATGGACAGGCGCCAACTTCCAACTGTTTATTGGCTACTGTTTATTGGCTAACATGCACAAGGTGCCGCTAGTTTTTTCAGCCCCAAAGAAGTTGAACAAACTTATACCCCGGATTTGTTGCACTGAGCGCCCTGGGTGCATATAAAACATCAGCGTACCTTCATCCGCTGTATGGAAGGAGTGGTGTACGAGATACGCCTGATACGTGGAATGTCCTACATAGGGTAAGCGGGGAGGTGCATCAACAAACGCCTTGGGGAACATTGCAAAAAGGTAGAAAATAATAAAGATAAATATGCCAATTTGGTCAGCCATGGTAACACGTGCAAGTGTGAACCTCGACTGGAAAAGGCAAGGATTCTGGGCAGGAGCAAGAGTAAACAGGCGAGGCTTTTATTGCAAGCCTTTCACATAAAGAAAAAGTCAGCTTTGTGTGTGAGTGATACTTCTGACAATTTCTATGCGGTGGGGTACGATTTTCTGCGCAAAACTGATAATGCGAGGTGATAAGTTACGGCTGTGATAAGGCACGTGGAGTGAAAAAAGTGGGCGTATCCTGAGGCTATATATCTATTTGGTTTTGCTTCTGCAATAAACAGTTGGAAGTTGGCGCCTGTCCGTTGTCTCCTTGTCTCGTTTGTTGTCTGTGTGAATTTATTCGCGCCAAGGTAGATTTTTTCCAAGCTTCAAAAAATGCTAAACCAACTAGCCTAGCAACATGTCTTACTGAGTCACATTAACGCGGCATAATATTCAAGTGATTTTGAACAAAACGAGATTTCTCATTCCAAGTCACGCGAAATGTAACTTGCGATGAAAAAAAAATGTGCGCAAAAAAAAGTTTTACCATACGGGATTTCACCCATCGCACCCCCAGTTGCATGTCGATTTTCCAGAGCGAAGCGTTAGAGCACACGGCCACAAACAGCGCGGAGTGATACACCTCTCTTTATATTTTTTGCGGACTACTTCCGGTGCCTTCACAGCGTTGCACTTGATGTTTGAAACGGGGTATAGTAAGCAACAATTCAGGATAAAGAACTAAATAAATATTTAGAAATAACGAGGAAAATGATGTAGGCCTTATAAGAACTCCAGGTAGCTTGCTAAGGCGATTGTAATAGGAAGCTTGTGATTGCGATTGTGAAAAGTCATGTGATAGGGATGGACCGTGCTTCCATAATCACGTATTTGATACATTCAGAGAACCGAACGGCTACTAGCGTAAAAGTACAACTAGCGAGAAGAGAAAAACGCTTAGCCCTTCAGTCTTAATCACGCAAAAAGAACGATTCAGGCTGACATGTTCATCCACAACGTTAAGGGCATTCAGAACTAAAACGGAAACGACCGCGCAGTAAATTATTCAACAGCAGTCTCCTCATTGCGTTCCCGAACGTGATCAAATTCATTTAACGCTTTTACGTTCGAAATGGGAAGCAGCAATACTCCTTTCTTCTTTCACTCCCTCCTTTATCCCTTCCCTTACGGCGCGGTTCAGGTGTCCGCCGATATATATATATATACTGCGCCATTTTCTTTTCCCCAAAACCAATTATTATTATTATTATTAATACTCACAGGAATGTGACGCCTTCCGCGCCTTTGAACACGTCCTCCGGAAGCCACTCCAGGCCGTTGTGCTCCAGGCGCCTGTCGGATCCAAAGAAGAACCACGACACAGTGCAGTGCTCGCTTCTAGACCACTCGCGTCTGCAGGTGCTGTCAGACGCGCTTTAAAACCGTGCATTCAAACACTGAGAAATCTTTACTGCTAGAATGCTGTCAGACTCCTTGCGCTATACGGGGGGAAAATATGAGACCAATGGCTAAACTGCACCCTCTATCCCTCTCAAAATCCATCCAGTGGCCTCGTTTATTGCAGTGTTTCGCCGAAGTGCTACGCGCAGCTTCGTACTCGCAGACGTAATTTTTGCGTTGGAAGATTTTATCCAAAACATCTGGCGGAACACTGCAACAGCCGCGGCCAATGAAGAGATTTTGACGGGAGTCGACACTACAACCAACTCACCAAAAATGCGTCTTTTTAAATTTTCACATATTTAGATTACACCTGGAACCATCGGTCGGTCCCTGGGGGCACTGTTAAAGGTGTACAGTCACAATGTTTGTCACGCGACCGGGAGCGACAATAGATCGGCGATCTTAATAATAATCTCTGTTGTAGGCCATTTAAGCCAACCCTGAAGTACAGACTGAATCGGTCTCGAAATGGCGAAACTATATTTCTTGAAGACGCTGCTGAATAAGGTCGCTTTCGCCCCTATACCGTTATGAAATGGTGAGAGGGGGGAGCAATTACAATAGGCATTGACCAGAAGCAAAACGCTCTGCTTTCTTTGCTCATGTGTGTCTGATGCAAAGTCCCACTTTCACTAGTTTCTCTTCGACAATAGATAGATACCAGTTCAAAGTACAGCGCAGATTTCCATCCCCAAAAATCGGCATCTATGACGAGATTCAAAGCCAAAGTGCGCATCAAATGCGAGACCACGAAACAAATTACTATTCGACGTCAGCGGTAGTCTCACAAGCCATTCGTTATTTACATCCCTGTAGTTTTCGGTTAAAAAAAAGAGAGAAGAGCGAAGAACGCAGAAGAAAGAGAAAAAAAATACCGCGTCGCTCCCCAAGTTTCTTGGCAGCAGGAAGGCTATTAAGCAAGACTGATTGCGCGATGAAAGCTCCCAGCTATTATGCGTCGAGATTCCCAAAACACTTCGTCATCATTCTCTCCTCGTCTATGCTTGTCCCTCCTGCTTTTATTTACTCACTATTTTCGTCCTTAGAGCGATGCTCACACGCCTGTCAGTCTTTAACGCCCTTCATCTACACGCTCAATCGCTGGCTCCAGAAGAACAACCGCACAAAGTGTGGACGCCTCAGCCAGGGAAACAATAAACAACGGCGAGGATATCGAGATAGGGGTGGGTAGGAAAGGGGACACCCCGAGCGAGGGCTGGAAACCGTAACGGACAGACGAACGAAGCCTAGCATACGAAGAGAAGGAAGAAACGGCGAGGGAAGCGCTTGCAGAATCGACAAGGACTTCGGAGGTCCTCGACCTGATGGAAATTGAGACAAACTGTTGTTTGCGACGTGTCAAATGGGACTGCAGCCTTGGCGGGTGCGTGAGGCCTAGGCTGCGACGGTGGTCACAAGCAACCCTGCTCTCTTTCCCTCTCTCTCTCTCTTCGTTCCTGTGTTTCCGTCAGGAGCGGCTCGATGAGCAAATGTGTTCAGCTGACAAGAAAAGAACAACAGATAGAAAGAGATGAAGTTCGGTGAGGAAAAGATAAAAAGGGCACTCGGAAATCCGTTCGTTATCAGCGCCACTCCTCCGTCTGCGTAACGCCTCTCAGTGCGCGTCCCGGGATCAACAGGAAGCGGGTTGACAGTGAGATGGGCGCACCAGAGCAGAAAACGTGGGAGAGCGAATATACACACAGAAGGGGAGCAGACCTCAGCTCAGGGTCCTGCTGCACCCATCTCTGCGGTTGGAAGAAGAACAATGGAAAGGTCATGGAGAAGGCCCCCAAGGGGAATGACCACGGAATACTAATCTCCTTGGCCGCCTATTTTCAGCCACCGTATGGTCCAGGGAATGCGAGGGGCATTAAGCAAGACGGGAAGTGAATAAATAGAGCGCCCTAAGCACGGGCAGCAAGTCAATGCCAGAAGCACCTCGTGGTGATTGTGGCTGACCAAATGCACTTGTCTTGTTCCGGCTGCCTGGGTTTTGCGGATTTCACACCGCTATATAAACGTTTCGTCTCAATGCTCACGTATGAGACCTGGCTTAGTGAGGAGGCTTTCGGGGGAGCTAATCGACGAACTCTGGCCATGGTATTTGTTCCTGCTTCTCTGAAACTGTGCTTGAATGTATTATTCTACCTAAAATTTTCTGTCTGTGTCTTGCCCACAAGCACAAAAACGACCTCTTTTATAGGACTGGAAAATTCTGGCCAGGCGAGAGAGCGAATGCACATTTTTTGGGAAATGTACTTAGACTGTATTATTTAACCCGCGTAAGGGCTGATGAAAGAGAAGACGGTTTAAAAGCACACATCTTCGGCTTTTGTTTTTATATTTTACCGATAGCATAATAATAATAATAATAATAATAATAATAATAATAATAATAATAATAATAATAATAATAATAATAATAATAATAATAATAATAATAATAATAATAATAATAATAATAATAATAATAATAATAATGATAATAATAATAATAATAATTTGTTTTCGGGGAAAGAAAATGGCGCAGTATCTTCCTCATATATCGTTGGACACCTGAACCGCGCCGTAAGGGAAGGGATAAGAAAGGAATGAAAGAAGAAAGGAAGAAAGAGGTGCCGTAGTGGTGGGCTCCGGAATAATTTCGACCAGCTGGGGATCTTTAAAGTGCACTGACGTCGCACAGCACACGGGCGCCTTAAGCGTTTTTGCCTCCATAAAAACGCAGCCGACGTGGTCGGGTTCGAACCCGGGAACTCCGGATCAGTAGCCGAGCGCCCTAACCTACCAATAGCAGCTGGAAAGGTTTTCAGAGGGATTTCGCATTTCAGTACACAGTTTGGCACGAAATTCTGAGGGCAAGTGCCTAGCGTGAAATGTAAACATGCAGTGTTCCATAGCATAGGTATAACAGCACTGTCACTTACGACGAGCCTCCGTTAAAAGGCGTGAATGTAAGATTAAACAGACACGTCGAGAATAGATGAAACTGCTCGCGATTGCGTCGTGTGCAGGGCACTCTATCTTTGTGAGCTTTCACTGTTCCTTCCATGCCCCTGCACAATGTGGAAATATATAGTGCACCGCAAGACGGGGGCCGCGAATAAGGATATGAGAGACACGAACGCTAACTTGCAATAATTTATGTGAACCACAGAGCTGAATTTAAAAGCACCTCATGGCCTGTCATCGCGCATGCGCAGCCGGAAAAAGTATTTTAGATTCGGAAGTATTGCAGCTCCATGCGAAATAGAGCAATACAGGGTTTT
This sequence comes from Amblyomma americanum, assembly GCF_052857255.1. Lineage (NCBI taxonomy): Eukaryota > Metazoa > Arthropoda > Arachnida > Ixodida > Ixodidae > Amblyomma > Amblyomma americanum. The sequence continues at coordinate 217,771,934 of NC_135500.1, forward strand.
GATGCATAGCTGTAGTCTAAACCAGCAGTCATCGCCGCCTCAATAATATTGCGGGTCAGTCGGCTGCTGCTTTTGGTGACGATGGTGCATTCTTGGTGAAGTTGTCTGCACTTGGATTTCGCGCTGGGGCCTGCACTTGTGTCTGCACTTGGCTGTGGCCATGGGTCATCCCTGGATTTACATTTCCTGCAGCTCGAATAAAGGAATTCTCCAATGTCCACGGAGGCGATCATTGAGACACCTCCCATTGAGACCTACATAATTTTCTCACAAGCTATCGGTATGCTACTGGCTATTGCTTCCGCGCATTTGACGACCTTCTGCTTTTTTCGGCACTCAAGCTTATTAGAGGGGCCGGGCTTTGTCATTCTGCAGAGTTGTGAAACATTATAAAAACGCGACTGACATGGGTGAGCGTTCTTTAATGCGTACTGCAGGAAATGTGAATCGAGTGATGACCCAGAGTGCAGAATCCATGTGCATACAACTGTGTAAAGAGTGCGCCAGTGTCACCAAAAGCAACAGCCAAGTGACCAGCGAAATTATCGAGGCGGAGACGATAGATAGTTTAGGTGATCGCTTTGTGCCATAGCCATCTATTGTTCTATCTTGCAAGAGGCTGCACTACTTGCGACGTCACGGATACTTTTGATGGCTACGCATGCTTGATGTCAGGCCGTGAAGTGTCTTTATATTGCGTCCAGCGCGGTTCACAATAGACGCTTTTATCATACCGGAGACGTATTAGCCGACACGTATACCGGTTTACCAACCGCCGGCTGATCACACGCAGTGGCTCCATCTGATGCCACCAATGCCACTGCGCGTGCGCAGGACGGGTAAAGGAAACCGATGTTCATTTATGCTAATACGCCGCCTGTAGGCTAAGAGCCTCGAATGTATTGTTGCTAGTTAGCGCTCGCCTGTCTCCTGTTTTACTTCAGAATCCTGGTCTTGTGGTGCGCTATGCATTTTCATGACATGTGATACCAACAAGCCCAAACTGCCCCATTGCTCGCCACTATTTATAACATTAACACCGACGACGGAGAGGTCACGGGATATTTGAGAGCGAGAAATTCCATGAGATTTTATGAAGGCTTTCTGTTGGTTTTCGTTTTTTGAGGAAAAGAAATGACGTTTCACATATCTCGGTGGACACCTGAACCGCGCCGTAAAGGAAGGGATAAAGGAGGGACTGAGAGAAGAAAGGAAGAAAGAGGTGCCATAGTGGAGTGCTCCGGAATAATTTCTACCACCTGGGGATCTTTAACACTGCACAGCAAAGGGGCGCCTTTTTGTGTTTCGCCTCCATCGAAACCTGCCCGCCGCGGACGGGTTAGAACACGGGTACACCGGCTCAGTACACGAGCGCCCTGACCACTGAGCCACTACGGCGGGTCTTTTGCGAGATTCCGTAGCAATACTGAAAGGTGGTTTTAATGGGGTTTCAAGTGCATTTAGAAGGCATTACAAGTGCTGGCTACGCATGCTTTTCGCCCGAGGCCCATTTCCTGTATGTCTGGAAATATACTTTTTTTTCTTCCGAGCGCTTTCTTTCGGCGTTGTTCAGAAACAATTTGGTGGCCCTTGCAGCTGATTATGCCAGCAAAGTTTCAGCGATATCACTCTGTCCATTCGCTGTGGTGTTGTGCTAAAGATTTAAGAGTAAAAAAAAAACAGCTCAATACTTATTCGCTCTTATTTAAGAAACTGTGTGCGTATAACCAGGATAAGCTGTTAAAAGACTTGGTTCTAGCAAGTGTATCGGCGCGGACGTCTACATAAAAGAATTTAACTGACGCTTCTAGCTCTCTCTGTAGGGCATCGAGAGTGGTTCACACGTATTATTAATCTTGTGTTACCATGTCAGCTGCAAAAACAAACACCTGCCTTGAGCCGTGATCGCAGCCTTCCAGCTGTCCATTCTCATGTAAGTGCAAAAGTGTATACGAACGCACGACGAATCCAGACGCGCCTGACATGCCAGCAAAGGCTAACTCTGTCGAGGCGCAACTCCACCCTTTTGGTTAAGACCCCTGCCTTCCCTCTTCCTCTTTATCTCTAGTAATAATAATAATAAGTGGTTTTGGGGGAAAGGAAATGGCGCAGTATTTGTCTCATATATCGTTGGACACCTGAACCGCGCCGTAAGGGAAGGGATAAAGGAGGGAGTGAAAGAAGAAAGGAAGAGAGAGGTGCCGTAGTGGAGGGCTCCGGAATAATTTCGACCACCTGGGGATCTTTGACGTGCACTGACATCGCACAGCACACGGGCGCCTTAGGAAAAACGCTAAGGCGCCCGTGTGCTGTGCGATGTCAGTGCACGTTAAAGATCCCCAGGTGGTCGAAATTTTTCCGGAGCCCTCCACTACGGCACCTCTCTCTTCCTTTATTCTTTCACTCCCTCCTTGATCCCTTCCCTTACGCTGCGGTTCAGGTGTCCAACTATATATGAGACAGATACGGCGCAATTTCCTTTCCCCTCAAAACCAATTATTATTATTATTATTATTATTATTATTATTATTATTATTATTATTATTATTATTATTATTATTATTATTGTTATTATTATTATTATACCAGTGACAGACTAAGATGGATGGATGGATGGAAACAACTTTTATTAGAAAGAAAGGAAAGAAAAAAATCTTCCAGGGTGGTCACCTACTGGTCCAGGAGTCCACAGGCTTGTGCCTCACATAATTCCCGATCCACCAGCCATTTCTGGCAGGCGGGCTGAGCGGTTCGTAAAGGAGCCTCCCAGGAAGAATGAGTGGGATTGGGGATGGGGGGTACTGCCTGTGGGGAAGGACATCCCCAAAGGTAGTGGGAAAGTGTGGATCTGGGCACGCCACAGGTGTTACAATGAGGAGGGAAGGTGGGTGAAAGCATGAGAGACGGTAGGGTGAAATAAAGCAGCCCGTCTGTAATTGTCGCCATGTGGCGCTGGGTAAGGACGGCAAAGTACTGTGGGGTGGTGGTAATATCATGCGGGTGAGTTTTTAAAAATGCGGTTATTTGATGATATGTGTAAAGGACCGATGGGGCCTCTTGCGCAGGGTTGGGTGCTTGATCGTCCGGGGTCCGGGAGGAGAGTTCTCGGGCCAGCGCATGAACGCGCTCATTACCGGGGATTGAGGCATGCCCAGGGATCCACGACAGAGTAACCGTTCGGTCGAGAGAGGTAGCTGTGGCAAGAATACGGTGTGCGGCCGGCGTCGCAACGCCCTTTGGGTAGTGGCGGTGTGCGGCCTGGGAATCTTTGCAAATTTCGGTTATGTTTTTGCCTATGGTGGAGTGGGCCAGCGCAAGTGCGATGGCGGCTCGTACCGCCTCTGCAGGTGAATTAGTTTGGATAGTGGCGGCGGCCCCCACAGTGCCGTCTTCATAGGCTGCGACTGCCGTGAAGAATGCTACTTTAGAATTTTCTGCCACGTCGACATAAAGGATATATGTGATCCTGCGTGCGCAGAGAAATCACGTAAGGTGTAGGACTTGTTGGGGTGGGAATGGGTGGATTGAGACGGAGCTGTCGCAGCAGGCATTTTCCTGTTTCCGTGCGACTCAGGCGGACTAATTGGTTGGTGCGTTGAGCCTTTATTAATTCGATCACGGTATTGTGGGTAGCAGTGTCAAGGAGGTGTTTCGTGCTAACCGTCCGTGGAAGACGTAGGGCGGAGGTGACAGCCGTGCGTATTAGGATGTCTGCCTGTTGTGTTTGGCGCTGAGTGAGCATGTGGTATGGGAGGTGGTATGTAATGCGGCTGATGATTAATGCATTAGTCATATGACAGACTAAGATGCTAAGTGCGTGAAATTTGCTCCCTCTTTTCTTTTCGGTTTAGCGCCGCCGCGGTGGTTCAGTGGTTATGGCACTCGGCTGCTGACCCGAAAGACGCGGGTTCGATCCCGGCCGCGGCAGTGGAATTTCGATGGAGGCGAAATTATAGAAACCCGTGTACTGTGCGATGTCAGTGCACGTTAAAGAAGCCCAGGTGGTCGAAATTTCCGGAGCCCTTCACTACGGCGTCCCTCATAGCCCGAGTCACATTGGGACGTTAAACCCATATAAACCATAAACCAATCTTTTCGGTTCAGCAATTCCGAGAAAACCTTCTGCTGCCTCCAAGGAGACGTCACCCGCGAACCAAGAGAACGTCCTCCACACACCTAACGGACATAACCCACCCCCAAGAAGACATCCTCTGCCTTCCAAGAGGACGTCCTACATTTACCAAAGGACATCCTGCCTCCTCCAAGACAAAATCTCCTACATATCTAAAGGTCATCACTTAATTTCCAAGGACATCCTCCGTCCTCCATGAGGAGCATACACAAACTCCTAGAGGACATCTTTCACATAACTAGAGAGCATCACGCGCACTTCAAGGACGCATTACCCAGACTCTCCTCATAGAGAGAGGACATCACCCACATTGCCTTTGGAAGCTGCAACTCACTTGTCATTTAAACCTTAGAATCTTAGGGCGTCAGCGTCGTATGCTGAGCCCTAGCAGACGAACGAGCCAAGGCGTCGGTGCACAGACAGTTATGTGCCACGTGAAGAGGGAACTATACATGTGCTCACAGTTCTTTAAGGCCTGGAAAGTCGGCGAACACGGCTGCGTCGAAGGACGTCAGGTTGTTTCGGCTCAGATCTCTGCAAAAGGACAAGAAAGGCGATAAAAGCAGTTAGTCACGACGGCACTTGGTCTCGTGCCGAGATGGCTGCAAAAGATAGCCCGTTGTATCCCAGCGCTTGTGTTCTTCAGGTTCATACCATTCATTAAAAGCGAGGTTCCAAGGCTATTAAGTGCGTTTATTTTTCATGTTTACACATGCTCTGTTTGCGGCGCTTTGGGTTGCTGCCAAATTCCGCCGAAATTTGGATAGCGTTTATTCTTTTGAACGCAAACGGCAGCAAAAAACGGGCGTTCATGGAAGAATTGCCCTCCGTTAACAACGCTGCAGCGAACCTAGTCTTTCATTAAACAGGGGTCCGCCTGAATGCACTCAGTGGAAGTACAGGATCAGTGCTCAAAAAACAAGAACAACACAGCGAATTTCAGTGCGCACAAGGTTACTGGTGATCATCTGCTCTTTGAAAACGAAAACACGTTAGTCAAGTTTCTAAACGCGAGCGGCGAAGGAGATGAATGCGTTAGTCCTGTATGGTTCCATGATGGGTTCCTTTCCACGCCATTGCCGTCGCGGCCTTAGTTGACAAATGGTTCTCTGACGACGACTGCACGAACTGCTTTTGCCAAAGACGCGACGAAAATGAGATTACTGTGGAGGGAACTGTTGGTGACGGGAGAAAATGGAAGACAAAACCCGGGGCTGCCTAATCTGGTCGCAGTGCGTCGTCTGTGAGGAGAGCGTCCTTTACTGCATAATCTTAATAGAATCAGCTCTTTTTCAGGAAAAATTACTTGTACGAAGTTTTAGAAATTCCACGTATGCTGCAAAGTAAGAAAGCGTTGTTTGCATATTCTCTGATAAAAAAATAAATAAATTCTTGATCAAGTATACAAGAAAGAGGCACCAAATGGGCTAGCATCGGCTACTATCTGCATCTATTTAGTAACTAAAAGAAATATAGGAAGCCATCATCACGCGACAGCAGAAAAGCGATCTATGATGGCTTCCGATAAATAATGGTCGTCCCTCACATATTAGCGGTTGTTTGTATGAATAAAGATCGTCGGCAGTAGGCGCTGTAGTCTATGGTATGTCGTTCTTGTCCCTACGTGCTTTAAGCTGCACAGTCAAAATGAGCATTGAACAAATAGTCAGACCCCGATATTTCATTCAGAAAGGAACCACCTGCAATGAATGAGTTGAGGACAGTGCTCATGCACAGACACAGAAAGAAAATAAGTGCGCACTGACAGACACACGCGCAGGCAAAGGCGTCGCGATTCACGATGGCGCGTGCACATAGCGATTGACTATACTAGCACCAAAAAACATCAAAATAAGACCGCCAGCTCGTTCCAGACAAAAACAAAACGAAAAAAGAGGCGAACACAAGAATAACATATTTTAAAGGCCGGCTAAATCAACCAAAAGAAACGTTACTGGGTCGAACCCTGCTTGTCGACACTGTCACGTACGCCTATTTACAGTATGCAGCGCACGCGAAAGCACCCACTTCGCCCGATGAAAGAAGAGGCAACAGCCGGCGAGTATAAAACAGGGTCTTCGACCTCGCCAGACCTCCTCGTTTCTTTCCTTCGTTCGCTCTCGTGTCTTTTTGCTTCCAGATTTTTCTTCGTTTATTTTTAATCCGTCCCCTTCTTTGCGTATGCAGACACCCTGGAAAATAAATAGACGCGACGCCGTTCCGTCACCCCGGAGCCTGTTTACACGAGCCCCCAACGATCAAATTTCTGCGCCTCGAGACAGAGCGGCGGCCCCTGGTACGCGCTTGGAGGAACGTGCCTATCTGAGGCGTCGGCGGCAGCATCGTCTCGCCGCTGCCCATGCCAGCGAAGTATCGGCGCTGTGTACATGCAGGCAGTGCAACTGCACGGGGAGGACCAGGCGGCGGCGATGGCGATGGCCATATCGCCCGGCGGCACACGTGCGAACGCTCGAGCGCCCCCCATCGGCCGCATTGGACACGCGCCATCCATCACACTCAAACGCGGCGGGAATGCGAGACGCGCCGGCTGGGAGGAGGAGGTGGCGATATCGAAGGCGCTAGCTGCCAAGTGTGTACGTGTATAACGGTCCAGAGTATAAGGGCACGGAAGCCATTTTCATATTTATTGGCCATTCGCCTTGCTGCCACTCCCATTCCCCGTGACACAAATCTTTTAAGAATCTACGACTATGCGTCCTCGTTAAGATTGGCGGGCACCCCGCTGTCATTTCATTCACTGTTTGACGGGACAGCGACAAAGCGCCAATCATGGTACTGGCGCTAGCTGTTCTATAGCTTCGGCCACCGACCAGTCACAGACAAATAGTGCAAGCCAGAAACGGACGAACAGCCTGTCACTGCGGCTCCTGATGTCAGCCGCTATCTATCCCATAGGCGCGTGGGTATATGTTATAACTTGTAATCACAGACTTTAGATTGAATGTCATAGAAGAGGGCCTCAATCGCGCCATTCGTGTATCGCCGTTATACTCTAGTGGTGCGGGTGAGGCCCCTTCTATCAGCCTTAATCCACACTCTGTTGACTCTACAAAGAGTAGGACGGGGTAATAAAAGAAAATATATAGCCGGATAAAACTGAAGAATGCAGGGGCGAATGCCCCCCTGAGGAAGCTTTCCAACCCATGGCGTCGACCGACTGTCATGATGACGTGGTTAATTCCGTTGCACCTGCCAGCCACCGGTGATGTCACAATAGCCAGTGCAACAGGATTAACTACCAAATCATGACAGTCGGCCGACGCCATTTTCTGGAGAGCCTCCACCGATGGGCATTTGCCGCTGCATTCTTGAGTTGCATCCGGCAATACTAAAGAATCAGTAAGCTTACAAGAGGTAACTGCTATAAGCTATTTGTTGCGCACCGCGCTTCTGCCTGACTCCGCTGAAAAAGACAGAGCTCTAAAGTAAACTTATGGAGAACTCTTGGAGTAGGCTGCTGAGAATGAGACGGACTGGTTGCATTGAAATAATGCATGTCTTGAAAATTTTACTTGAAGTAGTGCAGTTGTTCCGTAACAATCTTTCATTTAGCGCCGCGACATAAGTAATAAGTGATTGCACAGTATCCTTCAAATCTAAGCGATGGGGCTCAGGTGCAATATGGAACAGAACGTTTGCTGTGGCACATCTTTGATGACAGCTTCGAACGGAAGCCTGGCCTTACGTTTTGCACAGAGCTTGACAGAAGATTGCAGCGGGAAAGTCTTGCGGCGCTCTAATTACTGTAACCTTGAAAACCGACGTAGGTAGGGAGTTTCAGCGAAGGTAGTATTTCTGGGCTTTAGTGCTACCATAATGAAGTCCAGCAAGACCGAAATTATCATTGCAAAACATATGCTACTCTTATCCCACATGGCTAACTAAACGGAGACATCCAGCGAAGAAATGGAGAGGTTCGCTCCGCAGCTCGGAATCGGCTATTCCAACATCCTTGAAGCTATTGTGCCAATAAAACGTATTGCAGAACAGCTACACAAATTATTGCTGTTAATGTGATTGAAACACATAATTCTATCAAGGTTCTTTGATAGCTTTGATAATATCAAAAGACATAGGCTTCCTCATGCGTACACTAGTCACCCTACATACATTAAATTTGGTATCCTGGCAATCCTCCGCACAAAGCCGATGAGATATGGACACTTGTGAAATATGCGTTTCTATTTCAGTTGCTAGTCAGCCGAGAAGGCATGCACATTCCTGCCAATCACTAGGCCCACGGATGCAGGTAATATCTACGGCCTATGTGCTCGAAAACTAGAATTAACGCAAATTTTACCGGAACACCACAGGGAGGTAGCATAACATAGACGTGGCTTCTAACCAGCCCTGTTGTTCTTTTGCGTTTCTATACTTCTTTCGCAAAGAAATTACGGCACATTTCAGTTTATTTTACTTTGGAATTCGAAAAAAAGAAAGAAAAACTGGAAATAGGCGTGATGCGTTGAGTGAAACAAAGTCATGATGTAGACATTTTAAAATGTGAAAGGCGGGCAAAACAGTCATACAGGGCCCAGGAATCGTAAAAGATAAAGAAAAAAAATGAAAGAGGAAATCAGCAAGCGGCTTGGCGTCTCAAGCCGATGGCTCCTTAAAAACACACGAACACATTTTTCTTCGTTTTGCGCAAGTATAAAGATAGAAAAGCAACTGGTTTAAACGTGCTCACTGGGCCGAACAACAGAAATAACGGAGGGCGATGACGTCAAGAGAGCTTCAAGTAAACGACTCTCCGAAGCACGTCTGCGTGGCCGGTTTCCATGACAACGCACCGGGAAGAGAAGTGAGGATTGAGAAGAAAGTGACCGGAGGAGAGGTTGAGAAGAGCGCAGTGATGGCAGGGTGAGGTGGGTGCTACAGAATCTTCACGTACACAACGCTCGGGTTGCCTGGATGACCGGATCGGTTACATCTATCCTGGCTTGGTTTATGCAAAATAAATGAAAATTCAAAAGCAAACTCTCACTTTGGAGTTTGCGATAAAAACAGCTCCTGTTTCACAAAGTTGGACCTTTCGCATGCCCGACAACTCCGTCTCATACTCAGAAATTCTGGACAAAAGCCTTTTTCAGCGGGAAACCGTTTGTCAACAAAATTTTTTCATATAATGTAAGATTTCACTATAACAATCAATATATTCACAGATCACCCGACAGCAGTCTTGTGTTTTTTTTTCTATTCACGTTTTTGCTATCGTCAGAAAGCGTTCCCCATTGGTTTTCCACTGCAGTCTCAACTTTTGGATGCGATCGCATCCCCCCCCCCCCCCCCCGCACACACACACACACTCGACGACACTTCACGCGTGCACTGTGAAATGAGAAAATAATTTTGGAAAATTTTCTTCACGTCCCTCTTTTCGGGCCGCGCTTACGCATGTACCCCCAATCGGGGGTAACTCAGACACGCACATACTGCGACGATTTAAGAATACATCGGCTCTGAAAATGACGTTTTATTCCTTCACATTCTATTCCAGGGTGCACTCGGGCATTGTAAACGAAAGGACGGCCTCATAGCTCCAGAGTGTAATCTGAAGACTACTGTTGAAACTTTTGTTTACATGCATTTCTGTGGGCAGTGCCCCCAACTGTACCCCTACCAGGAGACCGCAGCGCCACCGCAACTCCCTTACATCAGCGGCCAACGTTGATCTATAGATTTTCTAATTTAGCGCCATCTACTGGAGACTACTGCAATGCAAAAAAAAAAAAGAGAATGAACGAGTCTGTGGCAGTGTATTGCATTGCGGTATAAAAAAGAAAGTTAAAAAGTAAACAAATAAAACAATGTGGCTTATGGAACATTCTCACATGCTTCCCCCCCGCTTGGGTCCAGTTGACTCGTACGTTATCTACGAGTTTCGCTCTGCGATGGGGCGCAGGCGCCAACTTCTGCTAAAGAGCGTTGTCTAGCATTTGCTTATTTTCTGTGTGAGTGCCACGTTATTTTTTCCGCTTTGCCTTGGCATATTCAGAATTATTCGGGCTGGGCAGCACGCCGTGAAGCCATATTGGGGGCTATAAACGAAGCTAAGTAGTTGAGTGCTGCTGAAAATGAATTTCGGGGGCGCGGAATTCATTAGCCGCTCTGATTCATTCACTGAAGTTTCGTTGAGTTTTCTTTTAATTTTACAGTTACTTGATCAGAATGCGAACACAGGGAGGTTAACGGGGAAGTGGCAGATTGGCTGCCCGATACGTGAGGAGGGAGATCAAAGGGACGTGAACGAAGAGAGGAGGAGAGTTCAGTCAATTTCTGTTTGTTGTAAAGAGCACGCCCTTGCTTTCCTTGTCACTGGAACGCAGAGAACGCCAGTACGTCTTCAGGAGGGAATTCGGCTCACGAGGTGACTGCGCTGGACGTTCGACACAACGATGCTGGGATCACAAAGTGAGCTCGAAATGAGGCGGAACAGCAAAGATGCTTCTTAGCGCAGCGTAAGCGCCAAGTTCAAAATACTCACTCTTTTCACGGTAGACTGAAAGAAAAAGGCGTAACAAATGCCATGGCTTCCATGTGGCAACTAATCAGCGATATCTTTTCCCGTGTTTTATAACCTACCTCTACTATACTGACTGCGCCGCCACGGTTGCTCAGTAGTTATGGTGGTCGGCTGCTGACCCGAAAGACGCCGGTTTGATCCCTGCCGCGGCGGTCGCATTTAGATGGAGGCGAAATGCTGGAGGCCCGTGTACTGTGCGATGTCAGTGCACGTTAAAAGCGCAGGTGGTCGAAACTATCCGAAGTCCTCCACTGCGCCGTCTCTCGCAGCCTGAGTCGCTTTGGGACGTTAATTCTCATAGCACAAAGTGTAAAGCAAAAGCAAGGTTCCACTGCAGCACGTCCCGCCAGTAGCTTGTTTTTATTCTGGAAGATCCTTGTGTGAGTGTCTTGAACAAAGTTACACGAAACATAATTAGTACGGTCCCAGCTAAAAGGCTCCAAAACAAAAGAAGACGTACGAGCACGATACGACTTGGGAAGGCTGCAAACAGAAACTTATAGCTGTCGGATTGCCCTCTTCATTCAACGCGGTGACACTGTGGTCAGCAACAAAGGGCGTTTTTCAAGCTTGACACAGGAGCCAGCTGTGCCCCAGCCTACACGGCACTCTTTCCCTTCGTCCGTCTTCAGTAGGGAATCAGGAGGCAAGAAAAAAGCAAAATGAGAAAACGGGCGAACAAAACTACCCGACGCACGGGTGTCCGTCCGAGATGAGATGGGGATATACATCCCTTAAACTCGCCTCCCTTTCGAAAAACAGCTCGCCCCTCTCCGGCACGTTTCGGGGCCGTCGAATTGTGCTCGCGCCCGGTCAGGATCGGCGAGCTGATAGCGCCATCATCGCTTCCCGCAAACATCACCGCCATTGCCTTTTCCTTCCCGATATCCCGGATGCCCCGCGCTGCTGTCCGATTCCCCTTTGTGCCATTCTGCTTCCATTTCCCACCCCCTCCCACCCCGATCTTTCTCTGGCCGCTCGGATGTCGAAGGAGATGCCGACTGCCGGACGGTGACGAGGATTGCCGAAACTTGATCGAACGCAGAGCCGGAAGCAGGAGTAGGGAAAGGGGAAGGGCAGAGGAGGGGTAGGACCCCGTCGCGGAGAAAGAGTGATGCTCCACGAGGTTCCGACGCGGCTCCTAACGGCGTGCTTCTGAAAGGGCGCCTCGTTAATCTGGTTGTCGCCCCGGTCGTCGAGATCTCTTCTTGTCTGACGGCGTGAACGTTCCTCCAGACCACGGGGCTTCTCGGCTTCCTTTCCCTTTCTGCCGTCTCCTCGTTGCTCGCAGCATTTGCTCCCTACTCTCCCCTACTCTCGCCAGACCGCGTTCCGACAGCTTCCCACACTGCATCGCCGCCGACTGACCAGCCACCGGCCGCCGTGAATGTCGACCCCATTCGGACATTTCATCCTTCCACTGAATGCCCCCTCCCTTCTTCTCCGTCGCCTCCTGCGGCTCTAACCTCGCAGATTGTGGCCATCAGGATGCGGGTCGTCCGTAAGGCACGCGCTTAGAACACGCGCTACACTTCCTCTCTTCTCTCCCATTTCTCTCTACCTCATTTCTCGTCTCCCTCTCTTCACAAGCGCACGGGCAGCCAGACAGAACTGGAGAGTAACACGAAGGCTGCCTTTCGGTCCTGTTATGTGCACGCTTGCCACAACACCTAAGAGCTCCTCCGAGCTTGGTTTCGCTTTCCTATTCGCTTCGTGTTGTTTTGTTCGGAACCCACTGCGCGTGTCTCTGTGATCCGAGAAGGAGGTCCGCGCCGCCCGCAACGACTTTTATCGGCTTACACCCGATAAACCTCGTTAGAGATGGCCGCGGCGCACTTGGCCTTTTCCTCCCATACCCGGAGTGGAGTGAACGAGCGAAACGACATGGGCCACGTGGAAACGCGTCGCGCTCGATCTGCAGCTGTCCGCCTCGTTGGCGAGGGTCGGGTGAGTAGCAGTGCCGCCAGGGTGTTGCTGGCAAAAGTCGCCTGTGATCACGCCAATGAGAAGCAAGCAGTCTGCGCAAGTCTCCTTCTTATCTTGTCTGCGCTTTCATAATTAGAAGACACATACATACACACAGAGAGGGACAAGCGCAGGCATACACAAATTGAAGTAACCAGTGCGTTGAAAAGGAGCGAGCAATGTTATATCCTAATGATTGACGAGGCCTTCTTATCCATGCTTTTGGCAGGCTTCAGCTGACAACCGTGATGAGACATGAAGTTCCACTCCCACAAAGAGAACGTCTTTGTAGCCATTTGGCTGCGCTTGGCTGGATGCCAATGAGTAATTACTTCCTTATTACAAATCTACTCCACCTTGCGGGGTTTCTCCTAAACATTTGACCAACACTGTTCCCTCTTCGAGTTATTGATCAGTTTCCTCTCGCCCTACCATAAGCTTGCCGTCCCGGTTAGCTCAGTTGCTAGAGCGACTGCTCTGGTGGAGCGGTGGTCCCGGGTTTGAACGCCGGACCAGGACGAATTTTTCTTTGACTGCGAAGTTACTCAGAAAGCTGTTTAGTTTTCCTCTGTAGCCGTATTGCTTCGCTTGGGTAGATTCCAATGAGTAATTACTCCCTTATTACAAATATATTCCAAACAGAGGGTTTCCCGTAAACATGGAAACAAACCATAGAAACAAACCAAAGATTATACTCAATTCAAAACAAAGGAATATACTCGCGATACAAGTGCGATAACCTACACATGGCCGCAAGATTTAATGTCTTGTTGGTGCGGTTTTATTTCTTACCAACTGAAATTCACTTCTCCTTTCATTACTAAATTTACTTGCTTGCTTATCACCCACTTCAGAGATTAAACATCAGTAAAATTTAAGTAGAAGATAAAGAAAGTGGCAGTTTTAAACGGATACCTATTTTTGTTATAGTGAGCACATTGCGGACTTTCTTACTTCGCTTGATATTACTTCACATTAAATGTCACACATTCTACACAGGACAGTGTTATCCTGTTGTATTCCATAGTTGAGAGACCCGTCATGCATCGCACTCTTCAGTTAGTGGAGTTGATTTGAAAGTTTTTACATGACATTAGAAGAAACGATCTTTGCCGCCTGGTAATTGAACGCGAGTAACTGCGTAAAGTAGGCAGCCGACAGTAGACCCCAGCAGACCATCTTACGAACTCTGGGTGTGCATACTTAGCTGCGTAACCTAAAGACGTAACGAACAAACAGAAAAGCCAGAAACGATCCCGGCCCATACAGGACAATGGGCGCAGACAAAAACACCTGGCCACCGCCCCACCCCGTTCACAAGGCCCATTTTGTGTGAGCGCCAAGGGGGAGGGGTGGGAAGTGTCGGACGGCCTCATGGCACAAGACAATAAACCGACCTGCGAAATTTCTCACGAATCAGAGTCGATGGCTGTGTAATGCCACGTCCGGAGCACGCACTTAAAACTTTTTAATGAAGATTCAAAAATTTTAATTAGGCGCGCTCTCCTGGGCTAGCGCAGCAACCGCTCTTCGAGGAGGCAATAATCGAAAGCACCGCGCGCCGACAATGCGTGCAGAAGTGAAGCTCGCTTAATCAAAGAACCGAGGGGGTCTGGCACTTTATTTTTGCATTAATTGTGATCCCGAGTTTCCGCGCCTTCGTCGGTTACCGCCCTCCTCACCTTTACGGCATCCCATTTACCGCCCTGATGGCTTTGCCGCGAGCCTGTGCTGTCAACAGCAGAGCCAGCTTTACAAAACGCTGAACTTGCGTTATCTTTTTGTGTGGCAGCCTTTCGGAGAACTCGCACCTCACTTGCCATAGTCGGCCGTTTGACTAGAGCTGCGCTGTGTAACGGCCGTAACTCCTGTACTTTTTATTCGCTGTAATGCCAGAAGTAGTAGAGCTGTTACTCAAAATGTAATCAATACCCACTGGCATGTGCGTTTTCCGCCGGCTCCAGCGCTAAAATCACGCACTGTCACCTGCAGACTTTGCTTTGGCCGCGCCGCTGGAAGTTAACTCGCAGTAGCGATGATGGCGGCGCGAGACAATTGACGTCAGATCTGCCGTGGGCCTTGACTGCGAATTTCACTCAGCACGCTCCACGAAATCCGCATGTTCTACCAACGCTCGCGCTGTATGCTTCTGCAACTGGATCCCTTGCACGAGGAAAGCGTCGGTGAAGTGCCGCAACGTCGCTCTGCTTGTACTCTAGCAGGAAAAGAACAAACGTCGAAAAGTCGCAGTATGGATTATGGGCTGCACAGGGAAGGGGAGGTTGCGAGGACTAACATGGCGGCTAGGGCTGAGAAAGAGGAAGCCAGTGTGTGGGCCGAGGTTTTGGGTTTGGTGGTGAAAGAGAGGAAAGCGCTTGGCCCGCCATTGATTATTAATCGTGCCGGCGAGCTGTTACCCTCCCATCAAACCCCCCCCCCCCCCCCCCCTTCCCGAGTGAGCTGCCAGCGGCACCTATGACGGGCCGCCCTTCTTTCTTTAGCTCTGCTGCCCATCAATCTGCTCGTTCATCTTCATTGTTCTAGCACGTCACGCAAAGAAAGAAGGAAGAGAAGGGCGAACAAAAAACATATATATAAAAAAGCTAGTAACTAGAATGCGCTAAAATGATGTCATTTAGGGTTACTTTTCTGCTGCTCGTTCCTGTGAAATTTCTTAGTTTTTGATTTTTAGTTCTCTGCGGGCCGAGAAAAAATCGAAAGAAGATAGCTTACTTTATTTTTATCCTTGCGTTACGCAGCCTCCAGCCTTGATATAATCGTGCTATCCGAAAGAAGTACCGGCTACGCCTGTCGACTCTTTGCATATGTTTTTCTCCAAAAGAAGATTTGTCTTTGTTTTGAACTTTTTGTTAATGAAGTCGGGCGTGTATGTAGGCTTTGACTGTTTAAATTCTTCTCTCTCTCCGTTCTTCTTCCTTTATTATTATTTTCTGAACCCCGCGGAAATATTTTTCTTCTACAGGCACGATAAGCAATGGATCGGTTCATAACTACCTACAGCATTTTAATTTGCAGCCGTCAAATTTGAATGGGTGGAGACTATCACTCACTTCAATTTCGTGCAATTACGCCATGAATGCTATAAATTTCGCATACTTAGGCTATACATTGCAAGTTTATAATTTTGGGAAGTCTGTCATCACACAAGAAGAAAAAAATCAGGAAGAGGCAAAAATTTTGGACCACAGAAGCGCAGTCTGAAAAGCGCACCTGTAGAACTACAGCCGAGGAAAAGCCTAATAACACCCACTACAACGTTTTAACTTTTTTTCTCTCAGGAGAAAAACAAAACAAAAGTATGACTACTTTCTCCAAAATATTATTTTGTAATTAATTTTAATCTTGTCTTTATCCATATTCTTTAATTGCTCTGGCGTTTACTTCGAATACTCCAGCTAAGACTGTTCGCGAGGGACATGAACTCTGCGTTTTAATCGTGCTGCTCTGCGCGGACGGAGCTTAAGCGATGGTGAGAAAGCTAGATAATGAAAAAAAAAAAGAGCTCGTGCAACCAGAAAAAAAAGAGAGAGCTAAACCAAGAAAAGAGCAGCGGAAAAAAAGCTTCAGTGCGTAACTCCGGAGCGGGCCAATAATGGTGATGTCGGACAAGTCGATATGAGAATCTGGTTCTTGGCGCGTGCGCTAATGACCATTCCTTCCTCGCGCGTAAAAGCAAACAGTGGCATGTCATCTCGAAGGTCGTTACCAGCAGCCGCTTTCGGACTTCCCGGAGAAGCCACATTTCGAAGCTCCCACGATACCCGAGTTTAATTTTCAGTTTGGAAAGAAACGTCGAATGAAGCCTGTATTGACAGGAGATTTAAATTTAATTCCAGTTGGGAACAAAAAATACCAACATAAAAAGAAATTACTTGTGGTGTTTGTAATTCAATTTTGAGTTCGAAACAAATTGCTCCCCAGATGTCGTAAGTATTTTAAACGAAGAAGAATTTCTTTCGACCCTTAGTACATTCCCATAATGCTCTTTATCAAGCCAAATCCCCATTGAATTTATTTTGAGCATGTGTTGCTTTTTATTTTATTTCTGTGCATGGCTGGAATGAATCGCTCTTACTTCGTCGGATGTGTTAGGGATGCCATTGAATTTATGACACTGCCCAGCGAAGCGGACACATGCATATAACACTGCGCCTTTCAAAGTGCGTTTCTTTTAGCCCAACTACAAACCTTCTTTTAGGATCAATTTACTTTTGCCTTCATATCTGACCGTATTATTAGCAAAACTTCAGAGGTCGGCGGATATTCTTGCGCCTGATACCCATAGCGGTAACACACGCTTAAGAAGGTAAATCGTAAAAAAAAACGCGATCGCACCCAGAAGCAAAATGACGAGGTTCTTGGAACAAAGACGCACGTATGCAAGATGAATGACGTCACAGTATCTAGATAACCTGTACTGCTGCTGCCACCGGAAAATCAGCGCAGATGAATCGCTTAAAATGCTAACCCACAAGAAGGCCCCTCATTTAAAATAGGCGTACTTTAATAAACCTGCAGACAATAGTTATAGCCACAAAAAAACAAGGATTAATTATTTTATTCGAATATGTGCTCTACCTAACTAAGAGCTCGACCTAAACACAAACATACGAGAGAAGGCGACTTTTTTTTTTGCATGGCGGGCTACCAGCCAACGCCATCTCTGTTGGCTTCGCAGCAGCTGTTCCGCACCTTGAGGCCATCGTGTTTACGCGACAGGTTGTGACTTCGTAGGACGAATCTCATATCCGGCTTCGCGTGCTCCATCCTCCTCTCTTTCCTGTTTCATCTCTTCTTTCGTTTCATCCGGCGGAGGAGAGCAGGCCTAAATCCTCTCCGAGTTGGCCTCCCCGTTTTTCTTCTTATCTTCGTTCTTTCTGGAGAGCATGTATTGGTTTGTGAGTGTCTAACTTAAGTAATAAAAAAAGTCTAAAATAGTAAGCATGTAGTGCACAAAGAGGATAAAGTGAAGAGATTTGAAGCGTAACGATGAAGTCGAAGCTTGTCCAGCGGCCTACGAACTACGAGGGGAAAAATATATGTAGCGGACGCAGGTGTAGGCTTTTTACAACAGCACACTGTGGACACGGCTTCTGAGAAGAGCGTCGTTTAGGACACCTGGGGACGTAGATAAGACACGCGGTTCACAATATTTCTTTCTCTGAACCGAGAATCACTGTGTGGGGAAAAATAATAGAGGGGGTCAGCCATTCTAGCTTCAAAAAGTTGTGGATTCTTTTTTTTTTTGCCGCAACACGTTTTCCATTTATCGTTAAAGAAAGCCTAAGCAAACGCATTCCTCATCAAAAGAAGGAAAAAAATTGTTGCGGAGAGAGCACAGATGGGCTTAATGAGTCTATGATCGCGCGGATTTCAGTGCCTGAGTTTATTTAAGCGTAACTTTTTTTTTCTCATTGTACGTGTCTGGTTTTGCACGGGGCAGGTTTTATCTATCTGCGTTGTGACGCTCTTGCTTGCTTTCTCTACAGCCTTTTTTTCTCAGCTACTTTCATTTTTCTTCCCTTTTCTTCGCTATCTTCTGGATTGCCCAGTGTATGGAGAGCATGCGTTCCTGTGGTGATTTTGGTTAGCGGGTTGAGGTGGCTGGTGAGCTAGCGCAACGGCCCCAGCGCTAGTCCCACTGCAGTACAGTGAGGTTCTTACCCACCGCAAGCTAAATCGGTGATTATACCCCCCACCACACAGAAGGTGACGCGGAAAGAAACCGTAGCTTGGAGAAAGCTACAGAGAAACACATGCCCCCACTCCAGCCACTTATGCCATATGCACGCCGAATTATACCCAAACGCATGCTCTTCTATGCAGGCAACGCCCCACCGACACTTTGTAACACTGTGTCACACTACATGGGCTTGGCAAAACATGAAGGGCGCCCAAAATATGTCAAACCCACAACCTGAGCAGTGGAGGCAGTGATGTCCAGCTGAAGCTGGAAAAGTGAAAAGTGTCCATAGGTGTCGAACGCTCACGGAAGATTGAATGAAAGCGTCTTCAAATAATCCAGATGGCGACAGCTTCCTGAATATTTCCGGGGGACAAGATGACAACGAACCTTAAAGAAAAAAAATTAAAAGTCACAAAAAATCAAATGATGGCCAGTAGGCCACCGAAGCCGTGGCTAGTGGTTAGATCCGTCGCCTCGTATGCGGGAGGCGCACTAAGGTTCTGCGTGGTAGGCGATGGGCTCTTAGGTAGAAAGTGCGTTTTTACCGGTGGGTTTACCGGTGAGGCTTTCGCAAGACGACCACCTAAATGCTATTCCATTAAAAGGAATTTAAGAATTGCCAGAAGTGGAATACGAACCCATAGTCACATTTGTGGACAAGAAAATTTGAGCCCTCACAGGGAAAGACGAGCCTTTTGTGTGGTGCCGAAGACAACTTGGCCACTCTGACAGCACGGCCTCACAGCATCAGGAGCCGGAGAAGAGGGCTGTGCGCCCAGTTAGTCAGGATATGCACGGCGCTCAATTAACTTGAAGTGGTCGCCAGGATTAAAAAAAAAGAAAGAAGCTTTGCAGGCAAATAAGGACGAAGCTCCTAATAAAGATCTATGTAATGAGCGAGAATTAAAACAAATTTTATGTGTGAGCCTCTCCTTGAATTTAACAGCTTTGCAACGCACTCGTACCCTCAAGTTGTGCAGTTTCTTCCGTTGCTGGGGAAGCTTCCAAAGAAAAAGATTGCTTTAGCGCTACTATCTTTCTTTATGGGTGTTTTACAAGGTGTCTTTTTATTTGATTTGATGAAGTTTTTAGCGGCTGCAGCACCGTATCAGCTATCACAAAGCTGCTGCAGTTAATGACGAAAAGTTAAGAGGATTAAAATGGAGTGTAGTTAGCACAGTGTCGCTTTAAGACATCAAACATTGGCTTCAAAATGCAATGAGTCAGTTGCTTTTATCCTTTTACATTGTTACGGTCTGTCAGGACGAGTGGCCGAGCCTGGAGTAAGCGGATGTTTGGGGGTGGTTCGTACTGCAATTAGAGATGAAAACAACAAAACGGAGCTCGAATACAAATGCTACATCACCTCGACCATGCTCTCAAACGCTCTGTTGACGAACAGACCTTGTCAGCTTTCACATGCGCGCTCATATGCATGTTGAACAATTCTAATTATACACAAGTAGCTGCACAGAGTACAAAACAAAAACACTGTACAGGTCGTTGGGAGGCACCAGTATCTGTGAATCTTCAGCTGAGTCACTCTTATAAGTATCGAAACGGAATAAAAAGCACAGAGCGACAGCGGTGGGAGTTACGCGGCTGTTGACGTAGGGCGTGCAGTAACGTGACATGGCAATGTAGGTCGTGACGCATCTTGTGACGTAGGCGATGCGGATTGTCACGTAGCAGCATTACAACCAGATCGCCATTAAGTAGCCCTCCCTATTGCGTCCTTGATATTGCGCTTGGATACCAAAAAATCCCTAAAAGCATCTTTTCACACCGCCAGAAAAGAGAAGTGTCTTGCCGTACAAAAAGCACTATGCGAAATGCACTGAATGTGGCTCCTCTGCCAGACGCCAGTCATGTCATCTATCGGTTCTGTCGGAAACTTCGCGAGATCAATGAAACTAATAAAGTCGAAGGCAGAGCGAGACATAAAAAGATGACTGTTTTCGCGAAATTAATTCCAGCGCTAACTTTCAACGTAGTCTGGCAGTGTCACTGAGTGCTATGTCTTCAAAGCCATCCTCAAAACTGACAAATTAAAATTGAATTTGAATCTGAATCACTGAGCCTTCAAACTTGAATTTAAACCTTTGAAATCACGAACAAAATGTTCAAAGTGCCGCTAATGTTGAGTACTTTACGTGGAGTGCGTTGATTCATTTCGAATTTTTCTCGGCTTGGCCCAATTTACATCGAAACCTTTCCTAGAGCTGATCGCGTGCAGTTCTCACACGAGTGGACACTCCGGCAAAACATATAGCAAGAATTGCTGCAAGGTGCCAAAAGAGATTGAACTCGGTTTTCGCCCAGCTGGCGTGCGCCGCTAAATCCTCAAACAAATAGTGATTGTTTAAAAAAAATAACACTGGTTACATGCTCTTTCACCACAATGTTTTGAGAGTCTCCACTGTGACATGACACATAAAAATTTCATTCCATTTTTTCCTTCATAGACATTTCAATCCTCAATTTTTTCTGCGATTAGGTCTGCAGGTTGCTTAGTGCACATAGGTAACAGGAATGTTTGCATTTGTCGCATTTTCCGTACTGTCGTAGCACCACAGGTGGCGAGAAACGTGCAAGTTAGTAAACGACGCGCACAGTGTCCTTTGTGCTGTTTTCAAAAATGAACTTACACCAACAGTTACAACTTGATACGCTTAGCAAAGAATTTTGCATCAAGTCTGGTCCCTCAGAGCTCCTTAACTGACATCCACCGATGTGATTTTAATCGGAAATGACCATACGCGTCAATTTCAGCCGAACAAAACTACGACAATAAAAGTCTCGACAAGTTATTGAGCTGTGAAATAACCGCCGAGGCATCAGGACAGCTGAACATGAGCCTAAAAGCTGGTATTAGTTGACAGAAGGAAGTAAGGGAGGCGTGAAAAAAAGATGGGAAAACAAAGGATAAAATAAAAGAATTCAAGAAGGTTCCAAACCGCACAAGCGCTTTTCACTTATTGAGTCCCAAGCAGTAAACAAGACAAGATACCAATCATCGGACCTGCGCGCCACGCCAGACGTCCCAGCTTCTTTTTCGTGTCGCATTGAAGTAGACAGAGCGTGTACGTTTAGAGGTGACGCAATTTTCGGACGTGCCACCCTAGGCGAACATGGCAGCGTGGGGAAGGTAAAGCCGGGAACAGCAGAGGGAGCAGACACGCGGCCGTGGGTTGCAAGCCCTGGCTTGGAGACGGACAGCGGAGGAAGTAGGGGGATGTCGAAGCCGCCTCTCCGGCCGAGCTGCTGCTGCTGCACAGTCGGTTATTTCGGGAGACCGCCCTGGGAGAGGGAGGCACGGGAAACAGCGTCACAGCCAGCAACTCGGACAACAAGCAAAGAGCGCCCAAGATCTCATAGGGGAGGGGGGGGGGGGGGGAGACAGCACGCGGGCGCCAATTAGCCTCTTCGCCGAGGCATTCGGCAGGAAGGAGACGCTGACAGGAGCGGTTCAACGCGCCAGGCACCCGCGACCCACCACGCAGATGCCGAGGGGGGCTGGCTTGGACTAAGGCCCGGACACGTGTCTGCTCGACTTAGCTGACGACCTGCACGAATGGCGGACCACTGCTGCTCCAGTCTCGAAGAGCTAGATTAAATGCACCCTCGTGCAAGCCCCCAGTCTCCACTGATGGGGCGCCAACGGAAGGAGGAAAACAGGGTGCTGTGACAAACTGACGTGTGTGCCCCTCGCCGCGGTGGCGCATTGGCCCTGACGCTCTGCTACTATGTGCGTTTTTGCGCGATACTCAAAAACGCCCTTGTACTGGTATTTGAGCCCCGGGTCACCACAACCAAAACCGGAGCGGTCCACCACGCAGCGCCTCACGTCGGCGTTGCACCTGACAGTTCATCAAAGGGACGCTGAGGAAAAGGTACCTCGTATAGACAGGCTACGGCACCGTAGCGACTAAAAACCAATATTACCGGAAACGGAGTTTTTATCGGCAAGAAGAGACCACGAAACAAAATACAGGCGTCTACAATACCCGGCCGATTTAAACTGTGCGTCGACTAGATATGTAAAATTTCCATAAATTTAGAATTCCGGGGGGAAAAAAACAAAAAGAAAACTGGTACATGCATGTAACAGCAGGCTTGGCGACAATAGGAAGGCCCCTGTTGCTAGGTCCGAAAAAAAAAAAAGCTTGGCCGCCTAGGCTCACTTTATAAGCAACGCTGCCAGCGCACGGCGACAGCACCTATCCGCCGCGAATTCGTTGCTCGTCTTAGCCGAGATGCGCGCCACTTCCGTCGCCAGTGTGCGTTCCCTCGCTTACGACCGCCTTGTTCTAGCACGTCGAAATTGCGCGCTTGTCACGGGTTTTTCGCTGTTCGTGCGTTGAAGCTCCCTCACAGGGCATCAACGCGATATCTAGTTGAGTTTTCGGCAGTATTTTTTGAAGGGGACGAGCGTTTAATATTAAGAGGTTTAGATAAATGGGGCATTTCTTCTGGTTCACTGAAGTACAGATTAATGAGGTTTTTCTACCCATCACGTTATTTTTAGTTGCCAGTGATGTGTGATTAATATATTTTATTTCTTTACTCATTTTGCATGACCACAATGCAGGTTGCCTAATGTTATGCGGTACAATCAAACAGCATACATCTCTGTGCATCTCGTGTTTTTTTTTTTTTGCTTAGTGCTGAGTCGGTCTAGTTTGTTTATTTTGGTTATAAAGACCATACACTGTTCTGAAATAAAAAAGAATCACATTTGCCTATTTGCTTTTACTAATTTTTTTCAGGCTCAACAGATAGTCCATAATTGATTCGATATTGGAAGGCATATTTTCGTCATATTCGTGTTCGATTCGTATTCGAAAATTTCATTATTCGCATGCTACTAGTTCCGACCCTTCACATACAGGCGCAGCAGTGGCTAGGATTATGCATTTTCCGCTAGCCCCCGCGTCACACTCTCGCCCATGCTATTATAGTGCATATATATCTCCATCCTTCTAAAAGCAAGGGCGAGCCGCTGACGGCGCCGAACCGCGCATCGACGGCCTCTTTTCATGGCCGCGAATGTGCATCCTCAACGACGCCGAAACTCGAAGCGCCGTGGCCATTCCGAGATTGCTTTTGTCTTCGGCCCACATTCCCTTTCCCTCTTCTTCGCGGGAGAGCGGGAAAAGAGGA
This sequence comes from Amblyomma americanum, assembly GCF_052857255.1. Taxonomy (NCBI): domain Eukaryota; kingdom Metazoa; phylum Arthropoda; class Arachnida; order Ixodida; family Ixodidae; genus Amblyomma; species Amblyomma americanum. The sequence goes on from NC_135500.1 coordinate 217,795,448, forward strand.
ACAAAGTCAAACACGGAGTGAGGACTGCATTTTCTCTCCTTGTTTTCTATCCTTCGCTCCCTTCTTCCCCTAACGGTGTTTGTGCTGCCGCTTCGATTTCAGATGCCGTTGTTCACCCGAAGCGAAACTCACACAAATAATGCTACTTAATCAAAACGGGAAGAACTTGGAGGGTTCCGAAGATACGTGCGACAGCGCTAGTTTTATGTATTGCACTCGCTACGTCTCCAGCGTCGAAAACATCAGAGAAGATACCAGAGCGTCGCAGTCGGAGTGCTCTGTAGTAACTAAAACAGCTCGCATTTGTATAATGCTCGCTAAGCCGCCGTTGAATAGTTGATAAGGTCTCCGAGTTACCTTTCACACAACAGTGTGATTCCTGCATCCAGTTCGGAATGGTTATCGAAGGAATAGTTCTACAGCGCGACGTTAGCACTATATTGCGAACGCGATGCCGTTACAACTGAGCATTTAGTAAGTAAAATGAGTTCTGCGCGCAGCTACACGTGCCGTTCTTTACGCGGGCATTTGCGGCAAGGCAGTGAGAGCGCGCCATGATCAAAGATAATGAAGTTTAGAGTTCTGTCTCTGCAGCAGCGAAAAGAAAGAAATGGGACTCTTTCGCGACCTTTGCGATAAGGTAGCGACTTCTATTTGCAAATTGGTGCGGCGTTTTCCAACCTTAATGGCGAGCTATAAAATATGTAGCACGCATGCGGATGATACCCCGTAGGCACCGCTTGGCAACGGGCTCTCGTTCGCGAACTTTATTTAGTGCCACATCGGTTCACTTCTTAGAGAGCAAATTAGCTCGCAACCAGTACGCATTACCTTAATAACTATAGCGTTCAAAAGGTAATTCAGTTAAAGCTTCTGACATCCTTGATAAAGAGATGGTACATCATAAGCAACTTTTAAAGTAGAAGTGCTCATATGATAATTTTTCCTTCATCATCAATTTCGTTTCCCTCCATTTGCAGTATAAGCGCAGGAGTTTCCTAAATATCAATTCCAGAGAAAAAATATGCTTCAGAGGGAGCGTTCGAAAACTCCTCCTTACATAACGCAGCTTTTCATGACATCAAGCTGACATCACTCGACGACGTCAAGTGACTAAGTCAGAACAACGCCAAGCCGACGTCAAACGTTTATGCGTGAAAAATCTCGTCACTGTCTTCAATATTTTGTTCATTTTTTGTTCGCTCGCTTCGGATTTTCCAGTAAAGGACGTTCTTCGTAGGACCGCGAGGAGAACTAGGTCATCGGCCGTGGCTGGTATCGCCGGCGATTCGGGTCCCGATTGAACCAGCCTTCTCCCCGCAATCACATCCTCCTTCCCTGGAATGATAATATTGGCGGCAATTGCGGATCGGGGATTGAGGTGGCCGGAATGTCAATACTGCGCTGCTTGTGAGCGGGCGGTCCTAAACTGCCACTAAGTATTTCCCCACCCGTAAGAATGGATTTTCTAGAAGTAATTTTGAGCTACTTGTAGGATGGAAGATGAGTGAGCTGGCTGATAAATCGCGTTTTTGGGCAAAGAAACAGAGCAGAAAACGGGACAAACAAGAGAAAAGACACAGACTGAAAAGAAAAGAAAATTTATAGCGAGCGCGAAAAACATTCGTACAAAAATACAAAACATCTTAAGGAAGGTCCGAAATAAGAGAGAGCCAGGCTTTAAATACATAGCTGATTTCCATCTCAAAAAGCATGAGTGATTCGCGACTGATACATGCGTCGCCCCCCCCCCTTTTTTTTTTGCACGCCAAAATTCCTCGCGAGTTTTGCGCGCTATGTCACAGGAGCTATGCATAAACCGGCATTCGCCAGCTTTGCGTGCGTACATGACATTATGAGCAGCGGTTTGCCTGGTTGTTGTTTGGCTTACCTTTTAACTAATATGCACATTCACGTAGTCGCTCATTAATAACGCTGTTTCTGACTTGTCCTAACACCGCCCGCACCACAGGGAAGGTCGTAGGCAACCATATATATACGATCTGTCCCAGCTAAAACCAGCCAAGCTTTTAAAAACACGCAATGTCCTAGCCGCGTGAGTCCAACTGAGGGTTGTTTAGAGTCGCGTGACCTAGTCTGCTGTATTTTTTCGCTTTTCAAAGTTAATTAATTAGTTAGGTCTAATTAGCTTACATTTTAATTATTGAATTGAGGAACAAAATTTCAATGTAGAAGTAGTAGATCGTCTCAAAAAACCGCTAGCAGCTCTGTTTCCATCAAGGTACGGTTTACGTACTTTTACTTATTGGCCTTAAAAGAAAGCTATCACGTGACCAGCTGCTGGGTCACATCTGTGCCCCAGTGTGCACGCAAAGGTTCATCGTGGAGAGCACTTCAGTAAAAATGGATTTTGTTGTTTAAGACGCGCCTTGGGATGTTTAAATGGCACCATTGTCACGTAGACGCTTTATTTTATTGTGCGAGCTAGGGTTTAAGGCCGGAAAAAAAAAACTACGTTAACGGTATCTTGGTGCAAAAGTTGCAGTGAACTGCTTTTAAATGTGATATACAATTTTCCATTGACACTTTGTTTCCGAGGGTAATAATTAAATTTGAAGAACGAAAACATACCGCTAACTAGGACACGCGACTCTAAACAACCCTCAGTTGGTCTCATGCGGCTAGGACATTCCGTGTTTTTTTTTAAAGCGCGATTACTTTTAGCTGGGACACACGGTATATATCTGCGACATTGTGAGTCTTACGTGCGCTCTCGTTGATGCAATGCTGCTGTCGCAGTTCGTCCTGCTTAATTATATTGTGAAGCTCATGAAGCAAGCTTGGCACCGAAGACTACCTCGCCTTTTTCTCCTTTGTGACAAGCACGGTGAACGTACGGCATGGCAATTAACAGTCTTATCACGTGTCGATGGCACTACGGCTAGGCGTCAGGCCACTTTGCTTTTCTTGAATTTTGCCAGGGGAGAGGCTCAGCCACTCTGGACACTGCGGCCTCCCCCCGACTTGCTCACGGTCGCAACGTCTCGCCACAGCGGCGCTTGCAGGCACGATTTTGTGGCGCCGCAGTTTACAAGCTTTGAATGCGCTAACGTGCGGGACATTAAGGTTTTGCTCCAACAGACATCGTACAGCAAACAGACGTCGGGGATATAAACAAGTTTTTTCCAAGTCTGTTTTCTGTAAACAGGAAACGTGGTCGTTAACGTTACGCCTTTCGTTCAAGAATGAAGCGCGCCCGTAATCTGCGCAACGCTGCACAGAGCGTCTGGGTCCGGTTTGGCTACTTTATAAAAGGCGAGAAAAATTGTCGACGAATCGAAACGCTCTAATGGTGCTGCCATCATTGCGGCGTGCCGTTAAAGCGTGTCGCTTGAAAGAGATCGTGCGTTCGTGAGGCGGAAACGAAGAACTTCCCGTCACAAGTGAGCAGACTCGACAAGACGGGGTTTCGAAATTTCTTGTCTTCTAAATGTGGCTTAGTCTCCGTTCGCCGAATGTGAGAAAAGCAGAACAGATAAGCGACTATAGAAGAACCGTCATCAACCTGGATTTACTATATCGTTGCTATCCTATGTGTACTCTGCTTTTCTCGCAATATTAAAAATTTATGAGAAAGACGGGGTTTTAGTCGCAAGAACAAACTAGGTGAGCGGTGTAAAAGAATTCATCGGGACGCATCGCGTAGAAGGGAGTACGCAAAAAAAAAACATGCACAAAAATGAACAAAATGCCGTGGCAGTTGTCTATGAACCTTCCTTGTCGTGAGGTCGTGTATAGAACCAGGACACGCAGAAAAGAGCGACTGCGTGAAGAGGCATTATTCATTAAGAATAGGGGAAGACGACAGTGTGCCACTCTGCTGAGGGAGGGTTTCAGGTGATAAAGAGAAGGGAGCGGTAACTTTATATAAAAATTAGAATAAGAATACGTGGCCACTGAATGGGCTGATAGTACAACAAAGGAGAACAAAGGTGAAGTATTAAAGTTAGTGTGCAAGTCCAATGTCCAGCAGGTGGACGAGCAGAAAAACTCAGCGCCCGGCGAACGCACGTCAAGGTGTACGCAAACAGTCTTGAAGTTTGTCAGTTAGTTCAGTGTCCCTCAATTATGCGAGCAAAAATTCCAGGGCCTGGCGCTGCTGCGCGGTGCAGGCAGACGAGGACTTCAAACAGGGTTAACTGTAACTGGCGCTTGCGCGAGATGCTTCATTTGATTGCTTGTAACATACTAGTTCGTCTGCGTAAGCTGAGAATTCTAAAAGAGCGAGTTGCCGGGCAAGTTGGTACTTTTGCATGGTGGTGGAACACCGCCAGGAAGAACAGGATACACAGGAAGAAACAAAGAAAGACACGCAGCTCCCACGTGTGTCTCTGTTTCTTCACGTGTATCGTTCCTTGCGCTGTTCCACCACCATAAGAATTCCAACAGTATGCGCTGCACTGTATCCGCTAAGCCCAGTTGTCACAGTGTGTATTCTTCCCTTAGGCTAAGCGGCATCGGACGCTGTTTGTAAACGCGGCGATACATGGATTCTACAAGGCGAGGAAGATGGATATGGAGTGAGCGCTGTTTCAATGCCGCCTACATTCTCTGCCTTTCATTAAAGACATTACATTTCATTAAATAAGATTACAGACGACAACATGTATCGAAGATTGACTAATGACGAATATCATGTGAGACTACGTCAAGGCATTGACTAATGACGAATATCATGCGAGACTACGTCAAGGCAGGGCATGATATTTGCGATGAGTGCAACATTATAGTGAGGGGCGACGCATGTACCAGTACTCCATCAGTGGACCTCTCAGAGACGGAAATTGCGGGTGCATTTTCGCAAAACCTGCTTCTGGTTCTGAGCAGTGATCCCAACAAAGAGGTAGCACAAGATAGAAACTCCCCCAACCATGCCATGCCATGTCACATTGTGACTGGCCTTTCGTCGCCGTCTGCTTTGTACGGATGGCTGACACATGCTGGTGCCTTCGGAATAAAAATTGTTGTTAGTTCAGTGCCAGTGGTTGTATTCGCTTGTGTACGACCCATTCGGTGCGCTGCGACTACGCGACATGTCTGAAGCTCCTTTACTTCCTTCTGCAGGTCAGCAGGTCACCTTTGACGTGAACCTTCTCGCCTTCGCAGAGCTATTCGCTGCGCAGTGTCTGTCTGAAGTCTCTAAAACATATCGGGCCTTTGCGTAACGTTCGATCGCAGTCGTTATCGCGGCGTGTACCTCCACTTAGGTAAGTTTTACCTCCATAAGAACGGCCGTACCGTGTGCTAACTGCCAAATGGAACGGAACGGGCTGCAGTCAAAGGCGTTTGGGGATTGCGCTCCACACGTATGCAGCTCCTTACGGCGGACGGAGAAACTATATAACTTCTCCGCATGGGGAAACAGGGGGTGGGGACGAGTAATCGTTGGGCCGAGAGGAACGACCAGTCGGCGCAGTCATGCAGGCTCGGGACAGTGGACACGTTTATACGACTCCCGGGGCCGGGTGTGTCTCTCGGCCGAGAATAAAGTGTCTCCAATAACCTTCTCTCCAACTCTCTCTCAGCGAAGGGCTACAGTAAAGCTCACCCGCTGGACGCGCTTGCAAACGACACTGCGGGGGAATTTATAAATTCGCGTCCCCGGTCGTTTCTCCGTCGCTTCCTCGAAGCTTTCTTCTTCATTTATGTCTTATATTTTGTTGTTCGAATGCGCTTCCGCGCGAATTTATGAATGTCTCGACGTCCCTTAGTCGCCGATGGTGCCGTTCTCACTGGCATCGCCTCGCGAAGCCCGACTTCTCCGTGTATACAGAGCGGACCCATGCAGCGAGCTTTCCTGTCGTTTTTATCAAGGCGTTTCCTTCGTCACGATGACGACCGCGGATGATCGCTAGGGGCGCTTTTCCTTTTATCGTCCCAAGCGGGGAAAGAAGAGGGAGAGGGTTACCCGGCGGCGTTTCATTTCGTTAAGTGACTGGACTCAGAAACACCATTACATGGGGCGCTGTAAACTTGATCCGCGTCCCCGTCGCATCGTCGTCGAGTCGCCGTCGTGCGTCAGCGTAGAGAACGCATCCCTGCTGTTCCCTTTTCTGAAGGAACGGCTTGAGCGTAAACGATGGGCTTTGCGAGCCGAACAGAGGCGAAGCTTTGTTTTATCCAGACGAAGCGAGAAATGGATGTCATGACGCCCTACTATGGTCCCGCAGCGTAAGTACGCGGGCGAAAAGCCGGGAAAAAATTCTTCTGGATCATGTACAGTCCGCGCCACCCCTGTGTAGAACGCTCGAGCAGTGCGTACTTGGTAACAAAAGCTGAAATTAAAGAGCACCTCTAATTTCTGGGCAAAGTGCTCGTGTCTGCTTTCTTTGCGGGTCTATCTGGCCCTACTTCCGAGCGAGTAATGCCGCTGGACCCTAGAGGCTGCGACAAGATCTGGATTTGTTTGCAGGGAAGTGCATCACCCGAGCGCTCTGCACAAGGATGCCGCTGACTGCACTTTGCAGTTGATGCGAACAAACCTCGCTTAAATTCCATTCAGCACGCGTTCACTCGAGGTGATACGATTTTCAGAAGCATCTGTTTGTGTTAGCGAGACGTGGATGAAAGAAACAGTGTGGCTGCGTTCGGGGCTGCAGTTGCCAGTTTATTTAAGTGCAACGGTGACGCGCAAGTAGGTCGTGTGAGCCATCAGGTATGTGACCGATGACAAAAAAGTATGGTGGAGCTGCCATAAAAAAACGTAAACCAATAAGCTCCTGCCTGTACCCCTAAAGTATCACAGGCTTAACCCAATCGTAATATAAATGAAAAGGCCCGAAGGCAATGTTGTGCTTTTGCCACCCGTAGGTGGGAAAATAAAAAAATGGGGTAATGCTACTAAGCGACCCACAGCCGGGGGAGCGGGCCCGGGGAGACTCCCCTGATCTCCCCTGGGACGTAGCGGAAGGGGTGGGACATAGGTTGTGGGAATGGGACTGAGGAAAGGGTTATGGGTAATGTGATGGGAATGGGGACAGCGAGATATTGACCCTCATTTTATCATTGCTCGACTCCTGTCTGGCCAGGACAGGGAGGGCGTCGATGTTGTCCAATGGTGCGGCTCCACTCACGGGATGCCCGACCACCCAACGACGCAATAGCTCCGACTCGGAGACAGGAAATCCTAACCCGGGGCAGCTGCCTCTGGCTCCTCCACGACTTTTGGGGGTCCGGTGCGGACTTGCGAATCGAATCGCTGCCCAGCTACTAACCGTCAAGTGTTTTTCGCGGTTTTTCAGACTCCGGAAGCATGTGTGGTGGATCCAGCCAATGGAATTAGACTCCCGGGGACCCACCTGTGCTTCCAACCAACCAACCTTGCACTTATTTCTTCCCCTGGCTCGCTCCACACCTACTGAGGAGGGAGTGTTCAGGGCCGGGCTGACCGGGCCACAAGCCAAGAACCTGGCCGAGGGTGAGATAACCCGGGCCTACTCCACCGCTACTCCACAACATCGACGGTTTTCGCATCGGTCGTACTAAGGTCCCCCGTACCTCGGCGTCCCGCGCTCTAGCCTCACGGCCCCGCGGTCAGCCATCCCTGGCTGCTTCCCCGAGGACATCGCTCCCAAGGAGCCCTTCTGCTGCAAACCCCCGCGCGGACCTGGCCTCTCCGTGGCCAGAAACCGACGCGCCAGCCGGTAGCCACGCACGCCCCCGCGTGCAGAGGCCTGTGGGTCTAGTGACCTTGCTATGTAGTGACGTCATTTCACGTCCACGACGACCTAGAGGCCTGCAGGGTAAGGGTGGCTGCAACAGCTGACGCTGAGGAGAGGATGAAAACTGATCCCTTGCATGCGTTTCTTGAAAACAAAAACGGTGTAAGTAGATCTTGTTCCGGATTCGTTGACTGGTTCCAGTCCAACGCCTGTCATTGTTTGGTTGTACTGCGTGTTTCCTAACTGCGCGGGAGTTTAAAGTGGCCCTTGTCGTCATAAATTCAGTGAAAAGAGATCGAAAAATGGAGGCGCAGCACGCAAAAATAAAGGCGATATGTTGATCCCCCCGCAGCCTCCCCCATACCTTTCCTTCGCTTTGTGCTTTTCGTGGTGACCAGAGCAGGATTTTTACTGGAAATATTTAAGCTAAGAAGACCGTGACATTCAACAGCGATAACTTTATGTGGATATTTCTCCAGAGTATAACGTGATTTCAGTCGCCATCGGCACAGTGTGTCGTAGCATATGCGAGCACTTCGGCAATGTGGGATTTGGCGTGCATGCCTACTCCCGAAGAGAAGGATTAAGGAATAGGTGCGGGGTGGTAGATAGCTAGTGATCTCAAAGGTAAACATTTACTGCTGAAATCTGCACTCATAGTAAAAGCTCACTAGCGACTCCTCTAAGCTCACCAATCACGAACAGTACTATCGGGGGCTGAAGTGCCCAGGACGCGCCGCCGCTGTCTCAAATGCATCGCTGCACCACAAGAGTCACCTAGTGGTCCGCGAATGGCGCGTCTATTTTGCGGGCCAAGGCTCACTCGTCTGGAAATGCCTGCTCATGGACTCGGTGCGAGAAACAGCCCACACGATGAGTCGACCAGCTGGCGCGCTTCCCGGCGCATGCCGACACCACTGAGATGAGACGGTAGCAAGCTGCCTTTCTTTTTGGATTTTGCCGACAGCTCGCTTTCATCAGGGTAGATTGTTTCTTTTTGGCCTAGAACCTAAGCATGGTCAGTACGAAGAAAGTAATTAATTACATCATCATTAACAGCAACCACTACGTTTTAACTGCGGTGATCATCGAGTGCCGCTGTGACGCCACCAACTGCTCACGCTGCAAATGCAGCTCGTAACCAAGTGAGCTTATATACCTGACCTGAAATGTGCTTCGGGCCTCGGGTGCGCCAATATTCTGGATAAGTCACGAACTCTTCAGATCTGTCTCTGAAGTAGTCTGTTCTCGATGAGCGTGACAGAAACCCGCAGTTCGTCACGCTGTGCTGGGTAGGCCGTTTCTCAACGTTACGATTTTTATGGCGTCATGCACTGCGCTTCTTTAAGAGGCCGTGAGCCGCCAGCAGAAGACGAATCTCTGATGTCAGCATTTTCTTCTGAACGTACGCCGCAGAAACTCGCGATTCACCGCGTTTGCTTCGAGTAGTCTTGTCTCGCCACTTCGACGCTTTTTTTTTTTTTGCCGTCCTTCGTTGGGATTCTCAGAGACCGTTGTCGCCGGAATCGGCGCTCGCCCGCATGCATTCGGTTCGCCCCTGCCAGTGAACGCGTCGGCGGGCCGCGCCCGTGGTTGAGGCAAGCATGAAGGCCACGGAACAAAGGGAGGGCTATGACTGGCGCTTCTTGCTTTTCAATGGACGCGTGCCGGCGGCTTCCGAGCCAACCGGCCGAAGCTCGAGGATCCTGGACGGCGTCGATAAATTGTGCCCGGCTTCCTTCAGACGGTTACGGCGCGAAAGTGGACAGCGGGAATTACGCGCATGACGTAAATTCCGATGAAATGCCGCTCGAGCCGTCGTAAAACATCCCGCTGTTCTCCACCTCCTCCCATCCGGCCACTCGTGCATCCCTTTCTCCTCACTTCTCATCTCCATTTCCCTCTTTTTTTCCCGGGCAGGGCAACAACAAGGGGTCATATAACTCGGACAACGACGCCTGTTTTCGCCCTTAAGGAACGCCGAAACACGCCCGAGACACGACGCGAGCACTTGCGGAGCAACACAGCTCGCGCAAAGCAGGGGTGGAACAAAGGAAAGTCCGAGCGCAGGGAATGCAGTCACGGGAGCTGGCGCACAAAGTTCGCAGAATTCCGCAGCTTTGGAGGACGAGGACGGAAGGATGCGGGGGGTGGGGGGGGGGGGGGTGAAATCTGTTCATTTTAGTACGAAGCAAACTAAGGACACTATGCGGAGATCTTGATAGTTGATAAGAAAGTTGATATAGACATTACAGGAAGTGCAGTACCAAACGTAGTAATCATGGTCCTTGCAGGGTGCATGAATCTCAAAAGTGTCCGCAGAAATTTGTAAAAAAAAGCCTGGCAACGAAAACACCCACAACGAGAGAGAGGGGGGGAAGCGAAATTTTAGATTGGTATCAGCGATGTGCTTAACAAGATTTTGTTCATGTCGATAAACGGCTTAGCAGCAAAGCGGCGCATAGAAAAGCGAAGGTGAAGAAAAAGAGATATGGTGGATAGTGTAGTGTATTTTTTTTTTGTCGTGAACTGTCTGTTGTGCTCTTACATCAGCTTTCGAAGAAACGATGTAACAATTTTGTTCTAACAGCAGCAACTCCGTGAATCGTTCGTAATTTACTTGAATCAGTTGCTGTCAACTTCCTTTTTATTGGTTTTGCCCGGTCTGCCTGCTTCTACAGAAACCGAAATAAACCTGTTGCGAACTTTCTAACTTATTTCACGACGCTATAGAGAGCGCTGCAGACTATGGTAATTGCAGAGAGTGTCCGATGAGCGCATTTGGCGGATGTTCGGTTCTCATGAAAATAGGAAAGTGGGGATGCTGAGCCCTCGTCGAGCCCCAAAGGTGGGTATTGGCCATTTTACGTTTGACAACAACAACAATTTGTGCTACGGCACAATAGTGTACGGGTGCGTTATATGATCTTAATTCCTCTCAAGAATGACCACTGTACAGAAAGGTGAACTCACGAACTAATTCGACGCTAATCGCTGATACCTTCTGTCACGGACTCCTTCAGATGGTCGAGCTGCAAAACTGATCTTTGGAAAAAAAGAGTTACCAGAATTCAAAAAACCAGCCATATACTTGACCCCCCTTTCCAGGAGGGCAAACAAGAGCTATTTGATCGCACCATTTAGGAAACTCCGCTCCAGCAAACTACACAGGCTGTTTATAGCGTTATCCGCGAGAGCTCCATTCTATTTTTGCTGATCGCGAGATATTACAGCATGGCTACGACTGCCAGTCGTGGAAAGCCTGTCTGGTCACAAGGGTGCAAACTGAATGCACAGCGCACGAAAGACGTGACTAAGAAAGAGACAAACAGAGTGTCTTTCGTGCGCTGTGCCTTCAGTTTGAACCATGTACCGACTTGCCCAGACAAATACCTTATCACAAAGGTGTTGTGCTGAAGTTGGTATCTTTTGTAAACGAAGCAAGCCTTATTTCCAGGTTGTTAAAGATTTTGCCCATGCCGATGACAATTCTATTGCTGATATTTTAGCATCCTCTTTTGATTCGTTTCTTCATTGTAGCAACATATGCAGCGTTGATGAGTTGTTTGACAAATTTTGTGACATTGTCAAAAATGCATATCGCAATTCAATCCCCAAAAGTGTATGCATAAAGTGCAACCGGAAGCGTTCATTTTATAAGAATACATTGTCAGTCTCATCAGGCGCATGAGCAAGCACCCGAAACGCAGAGACTTGAGTCAGAGCAGCCGAAGTTCATTACTTCAAGCCCTTAAATATGATATAAAAAACAAAATGCACGAAGCAAACAATTTTGTTTTCAATAGCACTTATCACATTCATGAAAGGAAACCTATAAAAGTTCTGGGAAATGGCACTGCCAGCTGCTCATGATTCTCATCGTTCACCATTACCAAGCATCCTTCATCTGATGCTCAGATGATTGCAGAAACATTTCACAGTTATTTTCAATCCGTGTTCCATTATGATGACGGCGTCAATCCCTCTCTTTGTGTCACTGACACCTGGCTAGAGCTCCTTGCGCTTGTTATAAGTTGCGATGGAGTTCATAACGTATTGCTAAGGATTCACACGACTAAAAGTTCTAATTAAGACGAAGCCGCAAGCATATTTTCAAGTGGTACTCTGAATGAAACACCCGCTGCCTGACAGTAATATTGAATAATAACCTGGACACGTCGAACATTGCGCAGGTTTGAAAACACGCTAACGCCATTCCCGTCTCCCAATCTGGCAACAAACTGCTAACCGTTTGCTATAGACTTATATCATTGCTGTCCACTTGCTGCAAACTTCTCGAGAACATCATTCATAAGTACATTCTTCAGTATTTGTCTGCAAAAAACTGTCACAACATCAGTATGGTTATCGAGAACTATTTTCCACGATAACGCAATTATTGGAATTATCTCATGAAAAAGCTACAACACTAAATAATTGTGATGAACTTGATGCCATATTCATCGACTACTCTAAATATTCGAAACGGTAGAAAAACTTGCGCAGTTTTTCCTAGTAATAAATAATCTACTGGATATCCGATTACCTTACCTTCAGATATCAGTCCGTCACTTTTAATCGTACGAATTCTTTTAAAGTTAGGGCCATATCATGGGTACCGCATGGTTCAGTGCTAGTGCCAATTTTATTCATCATATATGTTAATAATATCATTCAAGTAACCAGAGACACACCAGTCTGTATGCAGATGGCTGCGTTCTCTACACTAGCATTAGTACCCTCCATGATCAACAGGTAATCAGAAACGTCTTTTCATGTTTTCAGACTGGAGTAACACATGGTAGATAAACTTCAGTTTCGGCAAAGCTGTTTTAGTGACTTTTACTAACATGAAACAGCCTCTAAAATTCACGTATGACATTCAGGGATACAGTGCAACCTATGTTAGCGAATTCTAGTACCTTGGCGTTGCTTTTACAACTAGCTTTAGTTGGCGTAACCACACCTGTGTAATCTGCTACAAAGCGCTCCGAAAACCTGGATGCATAAAACGCACTCTTAAGAACGGTAGAACTAAAGAGTGCAAGTTAACAGCTTATAGATCACTAATTGGACCTGCACTCGAGCATGATTCTGCAGTGTTGTCACCTAATTTCATAAGCGATATCTCCATATCAGAAACCGTTTAAAGAAAGGCTGCCAGATTTATTTGAAGCCGTTTGCCGTTACTACCGCACTGTTTCACCATCATCTAATGCACGCGCTTTATCATTGGAGCCATTGTATCGACGCGCGTGTGACGATCTAATCATGCTGTACAAAATCGTGCACGGTCTGATTAACAACATTGAAGCTCCTGTCTCACCGATCACTTCTACAATGCGCAAGTTACACGGCAGACTGCATGACCCTCTTTTCGTTTCATCTTTCCATTGTTCTAGACTTTTTACAGACTGTTGAGTTATGGAATAACTTAGATGGTTCTCTGCGTTCATTGCCGACTAATCAGTTTCATAAAGAACTGCCTAAACATATTACCCAACCTTGCTGTATTCAAATTCCCTGTAACCCACCCCTGCTATGTCTCTTACGAAACAGACAGCAGTATTTGTAAACGAGTAAATAAATAAAATCCTGACTGATTCCTGTGGCCACTTTTCAGAGATTGCAGGACTGTCGCGCCTTTTGTGCGCTGAGCGCTCAACTAACGAAGACGTATAGCACCTTTTAACGTACGAATTTAGGCCCAGTCAGGTCGCCGGATTTTACCACGTGGGCCCCATGGGAAGCTTCACAACTGTATAATGAAAATATTCTAGGGCGCCAAAGTGGTTGCTCAGCTTTTCGCCTCGCTTCTTTTGCTTTCGTGTTTTTATGTTTTAATGTGAAAGGGAGTTGCCACACAGTGACATAAGCACTGGATGTGTTTCCGGGGCTTGAGTAGCGGCAGAATTAATTGGCGCGGTTCCCACTCATTGATTCAAAGAGGGGGAGTTGCCGCCATTTAATCTGTTGCTTCCCGGGGGAGCGGCCTCATGCAGGAACCAAGCGTGTTCGCACGCTGGCTGTAGAGAGAGGGTGAAAGGCGACGAGAGAAGGAAAGGAAGCAGCAGTGGAGGCACAGAAAAGGATTGAAAGCGGTGGCTTCGAGGATCGTAATTATACACCCCCAGATAGCGGCTAAGATGCACTGAAAAACGGTGCGATCTATCCTAAAAAGACAGCATGCAACAAAGACAAGAGAAGCGCCGGAGGAAGGGAGATGCGGTTATACCTTTGCTTCTCCCGCCTACATTCACGAACTGGATGCGAGATAAATTTCGTGAATACGAACGCAAAAGTTTCTCGTGCGATTTCTCGCACATAATAAACGGGGTGTAGTGATATGGTGCGCACAGGGCCATTCAATAGCCTAACGCAACCAAGAACGGAACGCCACAAAATTATTTCGCTTTTAAAATCCCGAGTAACTTTTGTTTCTTGAGCAGACCTGCTTACGCTGCTCGTGCTTGTACACGTTTTGCACTGTAAGACAGTTGCCCGTAAACTTGAATTTATTTTATGCGAGCAACGCTCGCTGCTTTTCTTGTACTATTTGCTATACCTTCATCCGACAACGAAGCTTGGGGCAAACAAGAAACCATCTACCATTACATTATTTCCGGACTAGACTTAAAACTGCTGCTCGAGTGTATAGACCGTAGTAGGGTTCCCCGCAGCCGACTTGTTATAAATGCCGTCATTTTTCAAAGCGATGGCTGCAGCAGACTTGACGCGACCCGACTTTAACCACACGGCAGTCCTGGAAATAAATGCCTCCTCTCTGAATCTATTTCACCCAGCTGACTTTATCCCGCATACTGATGAAAACGCCGCTGCCGAATTTTCGCAACGCAGAGTCCTGCCAGTTAAGGCTGCCGTCTGACGCCTAAACGAACGCATTACTTTCTCGAGCGTGCACCATTTGTCTTTTTCGTCCAGCTTTTTACTGTGACCCATCTGTGAACGTAGTGCATGGGCTTTTTCTTTTATTTTTCGTTTGCACGTCCTTTGCGGGACTGAATGCCATCTTGGTTTCCTGCCGCCCAGCTCGCTACAAACTATACGTCACGCGTCATGCGCGCAGAGTTCGCTTATTCGTTAAACGCGGTTCGGCGTCTCCGTCCTCTTCGGGCGAATGGCCGACCGGGTAAAACGAGCTGCTGCAAAGGTCAGGGGAAAAAAAAAAGAACAAGAAAGACGGCAAAAAAGAAAAGGAAAGTAAGCGTGAAGAACAGCAGAGGGGAGTCTCAGCCTTTGCCTACCAAATCGATATTCTGCGGCGGCAGCAGCCACGTAGGAAAGGGAGAGGGGGGGGGGGGGGGGTTGCAGACAACCGGCCAATATCGGAATCTTCGTCCGGAGTGCCGGCGCGGCTGCGCGGGACGGTGGCCGCCGGCGCCAGCTGTGCGAAGCGGTGTGACCGCGGGGAGAGAGCCGCGACTTCTGACGTTAAGAAAAACGTGGCCGCCAACAGCACGTCCAGCAGTGGCTGCTTAAAGAGATGGAAGGCCTGTTACGGCGGAAAAAAACTGCGGGTGTGACCCACTGCAAGAGGGGATACACCTTTGTCAAACTATTAACGCAGGACGCATTTAAGCGGCAGTCCTCGGGGCTTCCTATAGGCCGGTGTTGAGAGAAAAATTCAGATATCTCTGCGATTACCACTTTGATTTGGCGCCCAGATGTAGTGCTGCCAGTCTACCATATCCCGCCTAGCCTGAGTTACAAGCGATACGTGGCCCTCCCTGCAATGTGCCACGTGTGGTGACGTGGTGCAGGACGGCCTGGAAGAGGCTGCAGTCGGAGAGCGGGGAGTGGAATGAGGCAACGCAATTGCTGTCATAAGCCCCAAAGTTTATGTTTATCTAGCGGTGTAAGTTAATCTAAGGGTGTAATTTGTAAGTCGGCAATTACATTTGTATAGCTTCAACCTGGTAATGCATTCTGAAGCAGGTACATCCAGCAAATGAGGATATGGATATATTTTAAAATTTTAGTCTGAGGCCACTACGAAAAAAAAATAGTTATTAATGAAACAGCAGTCTAAGCGACCCGAAGAGAGGAGAAAAGTCTCATAAAACGCCCGAGTTTGGCGTTCCAGCAGCGCCTGTACCGCTCCTTCTCTGTGTCATCATGGACATGCTGAATGAAGTAAGAGCGGCAGCAGGAGCTGTTAGAGGGCTTTAGTTGGTCTGACCGGCTTGCTCAAGAAGAAGGGTGTAGGTTTTGGGGAAGGTAGCATAAATCTCAGGTTATATGCGTCGCCTTTTGAGGCAATCTTACATCATTCAAAAGAAAACATTAGACGGTGCTCTGTCTTGTTCTACAGTCAGTGACCCGGCGGATGGCTGAACGAGGGCTTAAGGAGGCAAGCTGCAACTCATCTGCAGTCACACCTGATGAAGGAACTGAGTAGGTTCTGAAACGTCGCGCTTTTTTCATTTTTGGTTGGCATTCTTAGTCTCACATCATGCGTGTATCGGGTAGGTAGCCTTCGCAACAGTGGCAGGAAGGCTGGCCGGGCAGTCCCAGATTTCGGAGATCAATAGTACGAAAGTTTGTGCACAACGCGAAATTGTTTCCTATCGTGTGGGAAGTTTTGAAACAGGAAGAGGTTCCGTAGTCAGTCTTTACTGCTCTTCAAGAATCACTGGTTTCTGCACATTTGTGCGAACTCTTGCTTAGAACCAAAAATTTTTGAGAAAGAAGAGGAGAAGAGGACAAGAGGGTTTAAGAGGTTGTGAGAGAAGTGGGACATGGGGCGAGAGATAAAACAGTAAGGAAACCGGATAGGGAGTGGACCAAGGTTAGGGAGTTGACCGAAGGAGTCAAGAGACAAAAGAAAAAAACAAGGAAGACATGTCGAAAGCGGGCATGTGCAAAAAACCATGATGCACAGACAAGGGCACTCAGACAGACAAATAAACTTCAGGGGGTATAGACAGAAAACTTAGAGCTCAATCAAACCATATGAATTGTTTTGTGAATGTAAGCAGATACCTTCTAGCAAGTTTCAGCCGCAGGCGTTGAGTAGAAAATAATTTACAGTGATTCTGAATATTGTGCGAGGAGCCGCTTGGCATTCGCAGCGAGTGACGTCAAGATGCATCTGCCCCAATTTCTGTGACGTCACCGACGCCACTGGTTCTTCACAGGAACAACCAGTGCTTGCCGGCGACGCCGACGTGATCAGGAATGTGGTATTCCAGGTTTGCAGGTCGACCGTGACGCGAAGGTGCACTTCAGCTCTGGTGCCGACCGAGACGGAATCTGAAGGTATAAAATCGTTCCTAATTCATTATTCACAATGACCAGTGCTTTTTTGAGCTCATTTTCGTGGTTGCTAGTACCGCATGCCTCTTTCACGGCAAAACAAAAACAAAACAAAACGAACACCCCAAACATTGTGCGTGCACCTCTTTAAGAAAACGCGGCATCGCCTTTCAGCTTTGTCAGCCGAGACGAGGGGCGAGACTGGACGCTGAGTATCAACTTGACGGATAGTGTCATTCCTTTTAGAGATCGCAATACAATCAAATGCGACTGTCTTTTCATTTTACACTATACACGTTAGTAGTCGTGACAAAGAACGTGGTGGAAAGTCTCTTCAAAACATCAGATAGGGCAGGCCGCACTATCGCGCGCTTTTTAAGAGCCACTCGAAGCTGTAATCTACGTGAGAGAATTTGTTCGCACGGGAAAGTTGGACGGGATGTCAAAGCTTCAACTATAGGGAACATGGAGCGTAAGCGAGGCTGAATACCTCGAGAACACTCAAAAAATGTGTACAGCAGGATAGGCGTCAACGCCTTGGTCTGTGTATATCTCGAGGTCGCAACTTGCATGCAGGTTTTAGTTTATCTACAAAAACCACAGCATTCACCGTAGTATTCCGGGATAGACGCTGCTACTTCCAAGACCAAACAAATGCATGTTCCGCTCTGTGCATCTTTTCTGCAAAAGTGCGGTGCACAGACCATCGGGAGCTCTTACTAGGACCATGGCAGCATCTTTCTTTCACGCGCATCTCCAGCAAAGCTCCCCTTCCAAGCAAACAACATTAGGCGGCCGCGTCACACTCACGAGTTTGGTTCGGGCTTCCGGCGGACCACTCTCTGCACGGTGACTCTGAAGTTCGCGATAGCTGGGGGAAGTTTGGTCGCAAAGCTCGTCCAGCAAAGGTGAAGCCGACAGTCGTTACTAGGACGTCGTGCGGCTGCCGCCAGCCGCGGCTGACTATACAAAGGGAGCCGGGACCGAGACGATGGACAGGGAATGACGTTAGGGAATAAAAGGGGGATGCGGCGACGTAGGCAGTGCCTTTCCTTACGGACAAAGCTCTTTTCCCTGCCGACTCACACGGAGGGAACACCGGAACCACGAGTTGTGTTCAGGGCACTCGTTTTCCTTTTTCTGCTTGCTTTTTTTTCCCACCACCGCAAGAGGAATAATCAAGTGGCTCAGTCCGGGCCCAGGGCGCAACAAATCAAAACCTTCGAAGGGGATGCTTGCCACTCCTTTCATTTTGCTTACGCGGTTTCTTTTTCCTCCACCCGGCACTCACGATTGGCGCGGCAGCTCGCAGTGCTGCTTCATATCCTGCCCCGCTGTTGCTTGTCGTCGCGCACTTTGCTCGCCGAAACCCAGGAAATGCCGGCGCTTTCTCGGCATCAGTTTTTCCGCGAAACGAGAAAGTTCGAGAGACCACATCGACACTTTTTGTGCATTTCATTCCTGAGGTGCTCTTCCCTATTCTCCGCCTGCTTGTGCGTTGCTCTCAGGCTTTTCACTAAGAAACGGTATCTTTTTGTTTGTTGCTTGTTTACTCTTTGCCTTTAGTGCGCATAAGAAAATATAGAATCAAAACATTTAACAACCGGAGCCCGAGCGCGGAAAGAAAATAATAATAGTTATATAGAAGCGCAGTGTGTCTCAGCAAAGCTTAGACTCGTTGCCATAAGCATGCATGCTTGTAAACAAAAGCTTGCCAACTCCACTAGCTGTAAGCTAAAATTGACGAGCATTTGTTCAGGTGAGCAGCGTAGTGCTCGTTCAATATGTCACCATTGCCCTTATTTTTCTTTCTCAAACGTGAAAAAATACCTGCAGCCTAACCACTTTCCTGAGAAAAAGAAACACAAAGTTCTATCTACAATTCAGGGGCCATATGGCTGACGCCACAGCCCTTTCTTGCAGCAGTTCTATTGAAGACCACTTTTACTGGAGTGATGGAGAGAGCGCTTGGCTTTGCTTTCCGGTCTGGACAACCGCATCCACAGCAGTGAAAGCATGATGGACGAATGCGTGCAATTCATCCATCACAACCTGTGTCCAATGGCGAAGGCAGAGATCGCTCTTCTTCTCGAAAGCGCTGTCTCCTGTCCGAGCCACAAAAACTTAAGTCATCGATCCTTCACAATGTCGCTGGAACGCATTTTCACAAACAGCCTGTACATGTTAGTACGCCTTTGCACTGATTGCATTAAGTTAAAGAAAAATAATGTATAGCTTTCGCATGTATATGGCTTTGACGGCTGCTGTCGGTTAACGCTATGTACCGTCACGGACAGAAGCTTACGAGATGCGGAAGCGCAGAAAGAAATTATTTCCCGTTGCCTCGATAGGCAGCCAGCTGGTATTTGTTCCAGTGGGTAGAACACGCATGTCTTCTCATGCTTCCAGGCTTTTCATTGACCGGATTCCCTGACAGCGCGGAAATAGCTCTAACCCGCATACCACAAAATTTTGTCCTTGAATGCGCACTCCTTTCTCTCACGAGGATAAAAAAAAACTTGGCTACAGTATTATAATCTGAAAGTTGAAAGAGCACACAATCCAACAACAGCAAGTTAAAGAGCCAAATTCTTGAGCGCATATTACATTAATGCTAAAAATGTGAGCAGGCATTGCTTCGTATTCTCAACTACTCGTTCTTTTTAGAGAAGCGCTAAAATGATGTGAGTTGATGGCCATCATCCGCACTGTCTTTATATATTCCTTCTTCATCGTTCCGTTTCTTTAGCGGTGTTTGAAAAAACCGAGTACCCCGAAGCAACGCGCCCAAACAAGAATACTTAAAGGGAAGCTTGCATTGATGGCTTTAGTTGAAAATATAGTTTTATATTTATGAGATTTAATGTCCCAAATTGACTCAGGCTATGAGTAAGGCCGTAGGGAAGGGCTCCTGATAATTTCGACCACCTGTGGTTCTTTAACATGCACAACAATGCACTGTACACGGGCATATAGCATTTCACCTCCATCGAAATGCGACCGACGCGGCAGGGATAGAGCAGGCGTCTTTAGGGTCAGCCGCCGAGCACCTTCACCGGCGGCTAATTTAAAATAGACTTTAGCTTTTCACTCAAAGTGTCGAACACATTAAACGTAACAGGAGCGGACCAGGACTACGCGGTGACTTCGGTGACACAGGCGGTGTGAACTAAGATCACGTTTTAGAAAGAGTAAATGGGTGCCGAGTAGCTGGTACGAACCAAACTTGATGATATGTGGCACAGTGTGGACTTACGTATATATGCGAGTGCGATGACGATTGAAATAATCGAAATAAGACGCGCGTGTTGCGAAATAATGGTGCACATATTCTGGAGTGTTTGTTCGAATAATGTAAACCAGAGGGTTTATGGTTTTATGGGTGTTTAACGTCCCAAATCGACTCAGGCTATGAGGGACGCCGCAGTGAAGGACTCCGGAAATTTCGACCACCTGGGGCTCTTTAGAGTGCACTGACATCGCACAGTACACGGGCCTCTAGAATTTTGCCTCCACCGAAATTCGGCCACCACGGCCGGGATCAAACCCGCGTCTTACAGGTCAGCAACCGAGCGCCATAATCACTGAGCCACCGCGGCGGTTAATGTTAACTAGAGTTTATGCAAAACGTCAGTGTTTATGTAAGAACGATATAGAGCGTTTGTAGAGCGATATAGAGCGGGGAGTACAAATTGTGTGCCTCCTTTTTTTTCTTCATGCTCTGGCGATCCTTCGTGTCGTACGTCGAACCTATTGGTGTTTTGGCGTCTATGCTTTATTTTGAACTGTTTATCCGAGGACAAGCGACCAAACAGGACGGTTAAATGCTGTTACATATGTTCCAAAGATTGCCGTCACCAAGTGCTGGATTATTCACAGGGCTGGAAAGTAGCGCGTTCCCGGAGAAATCAGTTTGACCACCAAATCTCTCAATGAATACGCTCCCTATATTGAATTTTTTCCTCTAATTTTACGCTAGCACCCATATTTATTAAGGTTTTCCAGTTCTCCAAGCAATCCTTCCACTGTTAGCTAGAAGCAAGAGAGACGGTGCCTGCCCTTAAATGTCCCGGCTCACCCATTCAGCGAACGCAGCGATGCGTGAAGCTCGCTTCACCGTGCACAGACGCTTTGTGCAAAGAAGCTGGCTTACAGAACGCGCAGGTCAAATGTTTTTCATCGCGTCCTGGAAGCCGTTCAAGAACTTCAGGCACGTGGAGGAGGAAGCACCCACGAAAGGGGTAGGCCAGAAAAAGAAAACAAAAGAAGAAGTAACGTCAGTGACGCGGACGCGAAGGAAAGAAATACGGCGGAGCTACGGGTAGCTGAAACGAATGACGGTTTTGCTGTTGGTTCTCCTAATCCCTGTCAGATGAAAAGAGAATACAAAGAACAGAAAAAGAAAGCAAGGAAATAAGGAGCCGTCCATGCGACAACAGTTAAACGGCCTGGCTCCGTGTTAGGCTGTCGGCTGCCGTTTGTAATGCGCCACCCCCCATTTTGCGAATATTTATAACATCCCTTTTAGGCAGGCGCTTTTTTTTTCTTAATTCATTCTGATTTTGCGAAAGTGCTTTCAAAAGAGTCAGATTGAATCGTTGCTGGCAGGAAGGAAATTTGTATTTCCTCGATATTTTCTATTCTTTTTAGAAACAGCAGAGCTCAACATTCGAGGCTGTAGCTTCTAACTTTTTGCCTCATGGTTATAAAACTTTCACGGTGGCTCTCACTACAGCTAGGGAATGATTTCCATACAGCGGTCGCTGAACCCTTGAGATGAAAAGAGCGCTCGAATGAACGGTGTCACGGCAGAAAAAAATCCCATCACTAACCACCTGGAAATTCTGTTAACTGCTAGTGCGAAGGGATCCCAGCGTGGTCGCAGCCAAGGAAGCTTTGGTTTTAGTTTCACTCGTCATGGGACAAAATGTCAGCCGCAGGAAGCCAATAATGTTTAACCATGTCTTCAGTTTAACATTAAGTGCATACGTGGCCAGCAAAAGGTTTAGAGATGTGGATATAGATCTGTGAGTGAAAGCTATCTTTGTGGAGATATGGGTTTGTTCAGGCTCCTTTAAGGTGCATTTCGTAACAGAACTTGCATTCTCAATTTCATTCAGTTAGTTACGAGCAGAAAATGTGCACGCAGCGCACGAAAAAAGTCTTATTACAGCCCGTTCAGTACAGTATTATTTTGATGTACTTGTTGGATAATGCCAAAGACGGGCTTATGACGCATACCAATGCATAACCATTAATATTAAGAACTCTATTGTAATTTGTTTAACATCCTGCGGCTTATTTAGTTTTATCAGTTTGGTTGGGTTAGGTGAGAATCGATGATGAGCTAATATCAGACAAATAAAGAATGTACCCATTTCCGTGAAGAATGTGCCCGTTCAGTGAAGTGTTCTGTTGTGGTAATCGGCGAATACAGATTACAGAGCAGACCAGGACACAGATACAAGGAAAACACTATAACGATGCGTTTTTTGCTGCGTTGCAAGAGTCTGTTTGTAGCATGAGCATGTCCCTGGAATTCACAAAAGTGTTGATCAGAGAACGCAACTCATGTCGCTCTGAACACCCGGATTAGTACTGAACGCCCAGATAAGGTCGGTAGCGCGGCCCATCTGTACAGGTGTAGACAAAACGTTCCACAATTATTTTCTTATTTCAGCGTGCACCTATGAAGGCATACTAAAAAAGGTTTGCGCCAAAACAACACATACAAAAAAAGACGACGACACCACGAGCGCCCGTGGTGTCGTCGTCTTTCTTGTGTGTGTTGCTTTGGCGCAAAATCTTTTTAGTATGTATCACCAACATGCCCTCAGTTAACTCTTCTAAAAACCTATGAAGGCGGCTGTTCATTAACCGCTGTGAAGTGTTTTTAGGAAGACCATGAAGAAGTATGCACTGTCATTTAGAAGCTGATATATTTTTGAAATGTCGGGAAAAATGTGTGTTGATGCCGCAATGCCACCCAAAGGTTCTAAACGCTCAGTCAGCTTGGCGTTTTTCCTAACGGCACACGCTTCTCGCGCTGTACTTGCCCACTAATACAGTTCTCTAAACCAAGCTTTCTAGCCAGCTCTACATAACAGGAAGTTCTCAAACGGCAGGATCGGTGAACCGCGCGCTGCAGCAGGCGACAGTGCTGACGGTACCCTCGGCTGCCTACGGCGTCGTCGAGTGCCCTGGTGTACTCCACGTAGCGGGAGCCGGAACAACGGAAACTGCATCGTAACGCCATCTACTGGCGCCATCTGGGATCGAGACAGCCAATGGGAGCCCTTTAGTATCTGCAGGCGTGTCGCTTAACTCGTTTCAGTGTTTCTTGCTTTAGATTGCGTTACAATGCAGTTTTTCGTTGCTGCGGCTCCCGCTGGGTGGAGTTTACCACTTTCGTCCCCGATGGTACATACGCTTCCTGTTTTTAAAATAAAAACTAAAAATAGGACAAGTTTATTCCCCTCTCTCTCTTTTTTTTTTTTTGCAGACGTCCTACAACATGGCCCGCGCTCATTTCCTTTTGTGTACCGCGTTAAGAAGCCAGTGTGCCGACTTTTCACGCAGCCTCAAAGCGATCGAGCCCTAACCAAAGAGGATTACAATGCAGCACAGTTCGGCTAACTGCCCTCTAAGCGTGGAAGCAACCACACACCGGATGGCGACGCCAAATAGCCTTTTCTTTGCCGGCCTAATTTGTGGCCGCGACAATGAGGCGGCGGAGCTGGGGCAGCTCTCTCTACCGCACAAACACGCACGCACACCCCGCGCTAAACGAGCTCGATAACCACTGCCGGTGGGCACCTAAGGACGAACGGCGGGGTTTCGGCGAGACCTAGTGGGGCGACATGGCCACGCTCTTTCCAGCCGATGCACACAAAAACAACGGGCGGGCTAAACAAACGGTGAACACAACAAGGCAGCAAGGCGACACAGGCCTCGGGGCTCGCCGCAGTAAGTGCAATGGCGGAGGGGGGTGAAGTCGTTGAGTACCCTGCCGAGTTATCTCGGGCGGGCCAGAGGGGTTAAACCGAGAAAGTTTGCCATAGTCGTGTTACGCTCGACGGCGTCCCAAAACGTCTGCAGCGCGACAACGTAAACAAAGCCTATCGCGCCGACCTCAAGCGCGTCACGGGAGAGCTGGAGCCGGGTTGAGGGCAACGAAAAGGGGCAATTTTTCAGCCACATGATAGTCCAAGCTGTCCAGTTACCCCCTGGGCCTGAGCACCGGCTGATGGACTCAGAGAAGACAAACGCTATAGTGTGCGCGAAGGGAATATACATAAAAACTAACACATGATATGCAGAAAAAAAATGGACTCCTGGGCAGCCGTGCACTTCAAAAAAGTGATACGCAAGGAAACAAAAATAATAAAAAATATGAAAACAATGAAGAGATTGCTTCGCACGTAACAAGGGC
This sequence comes from Amblyomma americanum, assembly GCF_052857255.1. Taxonomy (NCBI): domain Eukaryota; kingdom Metazoa; phylum Arthropoda; class Arachnida; order Ixodida; family Ixodidae; genus Amblyomma; species Amblyomma americanum. The sequence continues at coordinate 217,819,838 of NC_135500.1, forward strand.
ATGTCATGTTCGTTGGTAACGCCCTGTCCGCGTAAAAAAAAAAGCATGAAAAAGAGCTGCGCAGGCCTGAACGAAAATGTCCCTCAGGGGCGATCATCGTGCTGACGAGAAAGTAAGCAGACACACGGGGAAAAAAAAGAGTTCCTAACCTTATTTTCCCCGTGTTTCCTTATCAGCTATTTCCCTTTTCGGGGCTTCGTACATTTTCTTCTATTCTTTGTTTCGCTCGGTAATTCTAGAGTGCTCAAAAAATGATCACGTGTTCAATGCCGCGGCACAAAAGGGGGAGGGAGGCTGACGATAATAGGCCCCGCCCATCTCGTGAGCGAGTTTCTCGTCCCGTCCACTCTCACCGCCTGCGGTCACTTCTATACGGGCAAAGACAGAGGGACATCCTATCAACCGCGTTCGTGGTCGTAATCGGCAGTTTCGAGGCGCCTCGGGTGGCACTTCTAAACCTGAAGGCCTATTGCAGGCGTTGTCACGAGTGTAGGAGGTCCCTCTGAAGCGACAACAACGCGGGGGATACGGATCGAAAAAAACAGCCTATGGCGTCCTGTGTGATGTTGAGAAGGCGCCGAGAAGTACGTGCGGTGCAAGCTTTTATGCCATTAAACAGCAAAAACAGGCTAAGAAATGAGTGTGTGAAGTGACAACAATATCGCGTTTGAAACTATGCTAGGTAAAAATAGTTGCTTCTTCTGCTTGCTCGAGGGCTTGCCTCTGATACCACTCCTTTTTTTGTTCTTGTTGTTGCTCTACAACACTGTGGCTGCTCCACCTTTGACGCCTGTCAGACGAAGAGAAAATGGAGCGAGGACACTGCCCGCGTGGTGTCGTTCCTTCGTAGAGCTAGCTCTAGCATGAGAGGGTATCCTTTATCCGCATTCAGCCAATCATCAGCTTGCAGGTGTAAGTGAAAAGTGCGCTTTTTCAGTAGTTTTTCCCTGCATGGATAATGAAAACTGAAAATTGGTTTTGAGGAAAGGGAATGACGCAGTAATTGTCTCACTCATCTCGGTGGAGACCCGAAGCGCGCCGTAAGGGAGAGATAAAGGTGGGAGTGAACGAATAAAGGAAGAAAGAGGTGCCATAACGGAGAACTCCACAATAATTTCGTGGAGTTCTCCGTTCTAAGTAACAGCAGAATTCGTTCCTACGTGTAAAATGACTGTTTCTATTCATGTCAGAGCAAACTCCGGCTATTGGTCTTATTTAGGTGTATATTATGTTCAGTATGATTGAAACAGCTCATCAAGGAAAATGTTCTAGAACCCTTCTGCTGCTACAGCACAGTACGCACAACTGAAGATAGTACAGCAAAAATTCCGCCACTAGCCATCATACGCCCTGAGGAAGGGATGACGTGTTAAACGAATGAAGCGAAGCAGCAGTGCACTGCAGCATTTGATTTCGTGTCCGTACTGACGTGATCACCAAAGCTGGTACTAGAGCACCCCGCCATCAGTGTGTATCGTGTGGTAGACTTGACCGTCCGCTAGGCGGTATTAAGCATCATAATTCGTGAAAGCGTCGCTAACGCTTGTTTTCAGTGAAGTCACAGCATGAAACTATGTATTTGTTCATCCAAAGCCCTCTGATACTGGCTATAGAGCAGAAAGAATTGTTGCAAAATGATTGACGTTCTAAAAAGGAAAAGAAAATCTTACAAGATTGATTTGGTTTCATGGGGTTTAGCGTGCCAATACGGCTCAGGCTACGAGGGACGCCGTAGTGAAGGACTCTGGATAATTTCGACCACCTAGCTGGGGTTCTTTAACGTGCACTGGCATCGCAAAGTACACAGCTCGAGTATTTCGGGTCAGAAGCCGAAAACCACAACCAGTGAGCCACCGCAACGGCTTACAGGAGTGAATATTCCATCTTGCAAGTAGCTAGATTGGCTCCGCTGTGTTCTGAACTTATTGTTTTCTTTCAAGAGGTCAAAATGTAGAACACGCGAGGGATCAGGAATGCCGAAGCAGTATCGTTCTTACTTCATTTTCTACGACGGGAGGTGCACTAAATCGCCCTGTTGATTGTTATTCGGAATTAGTTCTTGCGCGTGAGAAATAATGTCAGGTGGTAGTGGGAAAAATACTAGAAGCAAAAATAGGATAAAGGAAACCAAAACTCTAACATGCTCTGTGCATGAATGATACGCATAGGACGCTTACCAAAAGCTCCCTAACGTCCAGCAAGAGTAGCAGGGAACGATTCGGATCCTCAAGTGCATCGTGTCAAAACGAAGCACCCTTCAAGCATACCATAACTCGGGAACTATAACCCGTGCGCGCTTGCTTGCCATCGCCGTAAAAAATGTGTTTGCGTTATGAAAAACGAACAAATGCGCTTTGGCAGGTCCAAGGGAGACGCATACGTGCATGTATCTGATGCCTCGCTTCAATTCCGTTTCTTGGCAGGAGCCTATATAGTAACTGCCAAACGCCACTCGTTCGCCAGACCCGAGGCACTCGAAGGAGCTGCTCATGCCAGCTAACAACCATGAGCTACTCGCTTCGGCTCAAGAAGGAGCGGGATGAGGAGCGGTTTCTAAAACAGAGTTCTGAACGAGACGATAGCGAAGGATACGCGTCTTGCCCGCCAAATGCTTCGCGAGAGCTTTGGAGTTAAAGAAAACAAAGAAAAGAAGTGGGCAAATTTTGGCAAAGTTGCAGGCCGCCGAAATGGCGGCGAACTGCCTACGCAATGATGACGGTGTACACAGGCGGCTGCTCTTTACGAGCGGAACCAGCGAGTTGAGCGAGCGAGCAAGCGAGACGACCCGGGCTTTCGGAGCAAGCTGAATGCGTCCTGCTACTAGGAGCGGCCGAGAGAAGAATAATCACATGGAAGCCGAACAACTGTCTGCTCGGGATGGCCGCGCAGCTGCTGTGTGCCCAACGTAGGAATATTATCAGCCAGGCGAGGCTAGGCCGGAATTGCTTCCCCTCCCCACGAAACTGTTTTTCTCCCCCGATTTGCTGAAAAAGGTTACCCCAAGGGAGGCCGGGATGGGAAGAGGAAAAGCAGCGCAACTGAGTTGGGAAGTGAAGTGTGAGAGAAAGTTACCTTTTGTGTAAGAGCGTTTCCTCTTGGCTCCCGCCACGAAAAAAATCGGGGTCTTTTAGGCAAATGTTAGAGCATTCGGTAGTGCACATACATTATGCGCGGCTGCAGCGTCCTCCTGAATGCATGAAGGTGTCGGAGCATGAAGAAGGTACGAGGGCCGTGTGGGTGGAGGCGGGTAAAAGGATAGAGGGGGGGGGGGGGGGGGTAACAGTCGATTCTTAATAATTCTATAACTCGAAAGAGACCGAAAATAGTTTCAAATTATGCGTAGTTCGAACTAAACGGATTTTGTTTTTATCACACTTGGTGCCGACGGGACTTACGACTCAGTTTGAATTAAGCGAGTTAGAAATGGGGAGATGCCACAGTAAGGTATAAAAAAATTTCTACCACAAAGTTTGTGAAGTTTCGCTCACTTATGTGCGCTGGAGCCAGAGCAAGGAAGGGTACAATGCACAAGAACCACTAAGGACCAGTGACAGACGCCTCCGTCTTTGAATATTTCGGTTGTACCTCTGTCGCTTTCTTTATTTTATCTTTCCTTATGTGTTAACGGGTTTTTTTTTCATTTACCCTAAGCATGATGTGCGTATAGAGGGTGATCATTTTTAACGCCTACATGTTCTTATTTTAAGAACTATGAAAGATGAGTCGAAGCGGTCTGTTCACGTGGATTGTACAGCACGGCGGACATACGTACATGACAGAGCTAAGTTTAGACGATTAATTAACTAACATTACTGATCATCTTTGCACCGAAAGATGAAATAGCCTAGGATGTAGAACGTGAGAACCGTTGTCATAGTTACGCGTAACGCGCGTTACGTGTGGAAAGGAGCAAGCCCGGCATAGCGGCAGCGGAGAGTTCCAGTGAGAAAGAGGAGTCGTAGTGGAGGGCTCTCTACCTGCTTTCACTCCAACCTTCCTTACTGCGCCATTTCCTTTCCTAAGAAACCACTAATTTAGAGTCTCAGTATTATATCATAGGCAGTATGCCCCCCCCCCCCCCCCCCACCCCCCTGGATTTGAGGTAAGGAAAGGTGCTTAACTGTCTCACTGTAGGCGGACACCACCGCCACCGCACACCGCGATTGGGGGTGCTAAACTCCTACCAGGAGCTGCGGCAGGCCCACCTCGTGAACCAATGCACGCGGCTCAAGCAGACGGCCCCCGGACGCCACCTCCTAAACCGCTTACACATCCAACACGATTGCACCCCAGTATCCCAAAATTGCGGCGCCACATGCTCTGTGTCTCCCCGCTCCGCCGTAACACGGACACCGACATGCACGAAAACAGACGACAAGCGCAGGCTGGGGCTCTTGAGAGACGACACGGCTCCCGACCCGGTGTATACTATGTGGATGGTGGTGGTGAAAAACATTTATAAACAATTAAATTTTTACAGAAAGGTGATTGGGGTAGGACCCTATTGGCCCTTTCCTCTCGCAGTACTAGGTGGAGCCCCTATTCCGGGGCCCCATTGGCAAGCAACGCCGCCCGCGTCCGTTGAACCAAGGCCTTTTGGCTCTTCAGGTCTTGACAGCCGAGCAGGGCCGCCTCCCAGTCCTCTCTGGTGGGGTTGGGGTTGGGGGGGATAGATGGGTTAGATTGACACGCCCAAACCATGTGGAAGGTGTCAGACACCTCCCCACAGAACTGGCACGTGCCATCAAAGGATGTATTGAAGTGTTTAAGCACCGCCGGGCACAGTACAGTGTTAGTGAGAATTTTGATGAGGAGGCGCTCGTCAGCGCGATCCAGACCCTTACAAGGGGCCGGGTAGCGCCGGTGCTCCTCCTTGTAGTAATCGGTGATTTGTTTGAATGTAATGGCCAGATTGTCTGATTGGGAGTACCCTTCCAAGGACAGGGAGATAGCCCGGGGAGAGAGTGCGCGGGTGGCCTGATCGGCCTGTTCGTTTCCCTGGAGGCCCTGGTGACCGGGGGCCCAAATCAGGTTGCGTGGAGTTGGATCTTCAGATCGACAGCGATATTCCAGTATGCGCCAGGCAAGCGGGGGAGCCCAGCCCAACTCGTAGTTCCGACAGGCCCCTCGCGAGTCGGTGATGATGTGTTTTGACTTGGGATTCGTGAGAGCCAGAGCAATGGCAATCTCCTCCGCGTGTGTTGCGCTGTAGGCTTTGAAAGTGAGCCCGTTAACTGTGTTTGTGTTGTGTACGACTGCGGCCGTGTACCACCCCCCGTGGTGGGGGCCGGCAACGTCTACGTAATACACATGTTCTTGGTTACCATAGTATCGCGCCAACGCTTCCGCGCGCGCCTGGCGACGACCGCTATGGTCTTCACTGGACATGTTGCGGGGAAGGGGTCGGACCCGGAGGGCGCGTCTCCAGGGTTCTGGCACTCTCTCCCTTTCCTCAATGTGGTAGTCGTGTTTGATGTGTAGCCGGTCCAAGAGGCGGCGACCGGACGTGGTCTGTGCAAGACGCGTGTATTGGTTGCATAAGTGGGCCTCTCGAAGCTCTCGAAATGTGTTCACCACACCCAAGGCCAGAAGCCTCTGGTTGGACGTGGCGATCGGAAGATCGAGAGCCCGCTTGATGACTTTCCGCAGGATGACCTCCAGTTGGTCATCATCATGTTTGCGCAGGTGCAAGTAGGGAGTTGAGTAGAGGATTCTACTCGTTACGAAAGCATGGGCAAGCCGCAGTGCATCCTTGCTTCGTAATCCGCCCCGCTTGTTTGAGACCCGGCGGACCATTCGGCCCACCTGGTCTCCCACCGTGCGAAGTTTGGCTATGGTGGTGTCGACTCTGCGTTGGTGGTGTATGAAGAGGCCAAGGACGCGGATCTCCTTGGCCTCCCGGATCGGTCCCAAGGGGAGACTGATGCGAAGCGGAGTTGTGTCCCGGGGGGAGGGACGTAAGTGCACAAATTCTGATTTAGCTGGGGCGCACTGGAGTCCGCAGTAGGCCGCGTAGTCGTCGACTAGGGTCGCTGCTGCTTGCAGGCAGGACTCCATGTGGCCCAGGTTGCCTTGCGTGGCCCAGATTGTAATGTCATCCGCATAAAGAGCGTGATGTATCCCGGGCAGAGAAGACAATTTGGAGGGAAGGCGAAGCATTGCCAAATTGAAGAGCAGGGGAGACAGGACCGCGCCTTGAGGTGTTCCCCTCGAGCCGATGGTGTATGGCCCGTGTTCCGCATCTTGTATGCGTATATAGGCTTGACGGTCTGTAAGAAATTGACTTATGTAATGGAATGTTTTGTGGCCACAGTTGGTGTTACTGAGGTGGTCCAGGATTACTGCATGTTTGACGTTGTCGAATGCGCCTTTAAGATCCAAGGCCAGGACCACCTTGTCGTTGTGGGGACATTCGACAGGATCTAAGATGTCGTGGTGGAGCTGCAGAAGTATATCCTGTGCTGACTTGTGAGGACGAAAACCGAACATGGTGTCCGCGAAAATGTGCTGTGTTTCGAGATAATCGGAGAGTCTGTCGCGCACCATCGTCTCCATCAGCTTGCCGACACAAGACGTCAGAGAGATGGGGCGAAGGTTCTCCACATCGATAGGTTTGCCGGCCTTCGGAATGAAGGTCACGAGAGCCGATTTCCAATCGAGAGGGAGAGGAGTCTCTCCGTCCCAAATGCTATTGATGTATTTGAGGAGCGCGGCGTAGGCTGCGTCGGGAAGGTTGGCCAAAAGCTTGACCGTAACCTTGTCGCGCCCAGGTGCAGCGACCCGCTTCATCTTGCTTAAGGCCGCCCGGAGGTCGTGGAGCTGGAACGGCTTGTCCAGCTCCGTGTTCTCTTCGCCTGCATACGAGTACGCCGCCTGCCGGGGGTTCTTAGTGGTGCAAAGGTATCGATCCCTGAGCGTGTGCGCTAGCTGTGTTGTCGTTCCTGTAAAGTTGTGCAATGCCCTATGTAAGTGGCGTTGGGTTTCCGTGCGTGTTTGTATTGGATTACTATGTGGACGTAGAAGGGCCATCGCCCACGGGAGTTTGCACGGCCGCTGCCGTTCACCAGGCAGTGCACGTCGATGGACTCTCCTTCCGAGTCCAGAATTCAATGCGAGCCGAGGAAGTAGCGGTAGCGCTTGCTGCCGCCTACGCCAATTCGAGAATCATCATCACGGACTCCCGAAAAGCATGTGGTCATTACTTGGCAGAGGAGATCTCCCCCTTAGCCGCTTGTATTCTGAGACGGACTGCCACTGATCCAACACGGAAAATAATCATTTGGGCTTTTGGCTAGCAGGGCTTACGAGGTAATGAGACCGCTGACGAGGCTGCCCAAACAATTACTCACCGGGCTCCTCATTCCAGCTCTTCTGGCTCGGAGACTAACCAGCCGCTACTGCAGTTCAGGGAGATCATAACCCATTATAACGACATTCTGAAAGAACAACATTGGAGGCGACCGTGAAAAACCTGGACTCTCGCCCTCTCTCTGAGGAAACTCTTCTGGGCGCAAGGACGAGACGTTCTGATTGGTGGCGTGTGACAAAAACCCTGCTCAACTTTTTGTGTGAAACAGGCCTGAATACTCGTTTGTGACCGCCTGTGCACAACCTACATGGTTAATGACATGTGTCGGTGTTGTGTTGCAGACACCAGTTTTGAGTTTTATGTGTGTCCAGTAACCGCGATGCGAGCGCCAGCCAGTGTTGTGTGTGTGTGTGTGTGTGTGCGTGTGCATAGACATCACCCGTGAAACTCATTGTATTATGCCATCATCAGCCTTCATTCACACTTTCCTTTTCCTCCTCTTCCCTTTCCCCTGTGTGGAGTAGCAGGCCAGGGCCCTGTTACCACCGGCCGACCTCTCCGCCTTTCTTTCATTAAAATTCCCTTTCTTCTTCTTCTTCTTCTTCTTCTTCTTCTTCACCGCCTTTTCCAGCCCCCTGCAAAGGGGCTGAGTAAGACGGAGGAGCGAACTTAAAGGCGCCTGCAGACAGGTGCTCTACTCTGTCCTGCAATCATGAAACATTACGGTCCTAACACGGATGGGCGATGCCCGCACTGTGGGGAGACCTGTGATATCTTCCACATGGTGTGGGAATGTACTCAATATCCTCACCTCCCCTTCCCGAGATGCATCGGAGACTGCCCTCCTCAACTGCTCCTCGCTTGAGTCCCAAAGGGCTCTGGTGAAACGGGCGCGAGACGGAGCCTCGTCATGCGGTGTCCCGGACAGGGACGCCGACCATGTAACGGGGCCACCCAGCGGTGGCTCCCAAACTCTTTTCCACCAAATAAAAGTTTTCACCACCACCACATCGCGATTGAGATTTCCACTGGCCCAGTGAGCCAGTTATCCGCCTTTCCTTTCCTCAATGCCAACGGAAGATTTAAACTCCGAATAAGACAACACTGGGGGCTAGACTGGCAACTAGACTAGGCCATGCAAGCGGGCTCTTGTTTCCATTAAGTGTGCCTGGAATGGGATCGAATCGAAGACCGCAAGCGGAATAAGGCCGACTATGCAACGGAACTTTAGCGACGCCGACACGGGCCTGTGAGACGCCCAATTGGGCAATAACCTGTGAAAAGTTAAAACGGACTTGCTACTACAGACCTCTGGGCCGCTAAACGTGATCAGTTTTCGCTAATTAATGCGCTAAGCCGGTAATATTAGGTCTACTGATATGTATTTTTGAATTCAGGGAGCAACATTACATTGCGAAATCGAAGGCCGCCAACATAAAAAGTCAGCCCAGTTTTTAAATTTTTTTTCCTAGTCGGCATTGTGGGTCGAAATACTCCTGGCGCAGTGGTGCAGCGGTCAAGCGATGCGCCACTGCACTGCGATGGCAGGTGCTCCCAGCGGTGGGCCTTGTGCGGCGCAGGTTGCTCTTCCCGAGCGACCAATCATTAATTTAACTGCCACCTGCCATGGTGGACAGTTTGCTCACTATCCGGTGGGCAGGGTGTGACGATGCCGCAAAGTCACGTGACTTAGGTGGCCCACCTGCCTCGTGGGTCGCTCTCTGGAGACCACCTGTCAGAGCCGTGCTCATGATTTTTCGCTCAGAACGCCGACGCCGGATTTTCTGGAGAACGGGGCCTTTAACGCTATTGCGTTAATACGCATTTTTAAGATCGTTGAGCTGGCTCTCCCCGGTTGCAACTTTATAAAATGGCGTCGATGGGTGTAGCATTGTCGCTGAAATGATGTCAACTTTTTCTGCTTAGTAAAATACACTAACGGTGACTGCATTTGCTGATGCAAAATACGAACATTACTTTATAAATGTGCTCAGCTGGCAAACCAACTCAACGAGCTTTCAAGCGCATAGTTTAGATCTTTTATATTTCGGACCACACTGTCCATAAAAAAAATTCCTTCATTTTCCTTCAATTTCGCAATATAATAATGCTTCTAAACCCGCCACGGTGGCTCAGTGGTTAGGGCGCTCGGCTACTGATCCGGAGTTCCCGGGTTTGAACCCGACCGCGGCTGCTGCGTTTTTATGGAGGCAAAACGCAAAGGCACCCGCGTGCTGTGCGATGCCAGTGCACGTTAAAGATCCCCAGGTGGTCGAAATTATTCCTGAGCCCTCTAGTACGGCACTTCTTTCTTCCTTTCTTCTTTCACTCTCTCCTTTATGCCTTTCCTTACGGCGCGGTTCAGGTGTCCACCGATATGTGAGACAGATACTGCGCAATTTTCTTTCCCCAAAAACCAATTATTATTATTTATAATGCTCCTAAAATAAAAATAAAAATTAGATTAACCAATTTTAATTCGCCATATCTCTAATTAATAACCTCTATGACGTACAATCCACATGCACAGACCGCATGCCATATCTATCGGTTTTCAAAATAAATCTGTACACGTTAAAAACACCCACCCTGTACAAGTAGGCAGGATGACGCGTAGCGGGGAATTTCTCCTCCCTAGAACAGAACATGCACGTACCGATTGACTTTCTCGTACTTACGAGTCGCCGAAGCGAATGTAAGAGAAGCATGCCGTCACACAAGAAGGGAAAAGTCCTGCACTCCCCAGGGCAGGAGCATTTTGGAGCACCCAGCATACAGATGGTCGTTTTGTTGCGAATCGATTTACTTTTCCACGCCACGTGGCGGCGTGCTGTTCTGTCTTCTTTATGCCGTCTTTCTTTAAAGTTTAATATATTTTGCTCAGGTTCAGCAAAGTTCACTTCTGCGACCCCGGGAATATTCAGACTACGTAGCGCATGCGAGAGTAAATAAATAACGCCACGGAAGGGGAAAGTAGTGAAGAGAAATAAAGTGCAGTTTTTCACGAACGGAACACGTCCCAAGCAGAGCAGGAAGTGGAACTTTTAAGAGTGCAGGGTTAAAAAAGTAGGAATAAAAATAGACACGCAGACAAAAAAAGGAAGAAAAGCTGGGGAAAAGAGCAGAAATAAGGAAGACAAAGCATAGCGGCAGACATGAAATGTCACTAAGGCAACAACAACAACAACAACAATCCAGAATCGGCGGCACGTCGCAGAAGGCAGTGTACGCTCACACGTCGAAATAAATCGCGTTAGGTCAGAGAAAGGAAAACAAACGCGACAGGAATCGCAGCAGGAAACGAAAGCTGTTCGCGTACACGAGAAGCACTGTCGAGGTTGAAGAAAGACGGCCATGCAGACGACAGACCGTCAGGGCGGCTGGAAAGGAAAAGTGACGCGACGAAGAATGGTTCAGGGAATAAATTCATGACAAAAAAACAGGGCACTTGCACACATTCGTAGGGTTGTGAGGGAGGCATTAATGTGATATGCGACAAGTGTGTGTTCGTGACGTTCGGGCCCCAGCTTAAGAAATTCAGAAACGGGCCCGACGAAACAAACGCGGTTCTTTCCACATGCGTGCCTCGGAGCCTGAAAGTTTAGGAAAGTTGTGAATTACTCAGAAAACGTCGCTAGTTTCCGTTTTTCTTTTCTTTTTACTTTTTCTCACTATTCGAGCTTTTTGACGTCAGTGGTGGAGACAAAGCGCAACAGTAATTTCAATAATCACAGCGTGCGTTGATTAGAACAAGAATTCAGTGTGTATCAGCGTTCCGCTGGATATGACTGATGAGGCCTGCAGCTTCCGCTTGTATGCTGATTGCGTTGTTTAAGGTACAGTTTGAGAGTGGGTGAGAATCGTGTTAGGTTGCACCGAAATTGAAGACGAAAACACAAACACGCCCTGCCGGAAATTTCCTCGCTCATATCTGTTCGGAAGAGAAAGCATAAAAAATTGCTTTCCAACGGACTGGATAAAATAAAACAATCAAACAATCGACATACAGTCGCTCAAACCATATAGAATTTTTGCAGAATCGCGTACTCGTGTATACTCCAAGGTGAAATATATGAGAGAATGTGGCGGAATGTCCAATGAAAATTGATAGAGTTCCGCCTGTTCAGGAGTTAAGATGGAGGGTTACCTGTGGCGACGAACCGCAAAAAGGTTTGTGAACCAATGAAACTCTGTTGAACGTACCGCTTCAATCGTAGCCTAAGGATGCGCTCAACGAAGGTACGTTGGATGGTGTCTGTCAACGCTTATGCCATCACATCGTGTTCTTCATCGCAAATTAAGGACCACGTGAATACACGTTAAATATAGAACATATGTGACTAAACAACAAAGTGCTGTTCTAGAATAACTATTTGCACTGATATATGAGTGCAAGGACAGGTCGGCACGAAGAAAGACTACGCACATATATCACAGCATACAACATGCCCTATCTTTATTCGCCCGATTATCGGATTAGCAGCACACATGGTTTGTACAGTGCCATTCGCAACGCAGTTAATGGGACATGCTACAGAGCAAACACTTTTTGTTAATATTTGAGCCGGACAACTGAAAATTTTACAGTTCAGAGATCTTCGTCAGTTGTTTTTAAATATATTGTTAGTTTTAGCCTACATCGCTTGTTTCAGTTCTTGTTAAGTCATGTATTTTAAATTCAGTGATGTTTTCGTGCGCATTTTTATCGTCAGTATATACACACGACAGCTGTGAAATATGTCGCCTTTTGCTCACTATGATTCCGTTTATGTAATGAGAAAAATTTTTGCCATGCATAAAACGACCGAATTTTGGCAAAGTTAATAGTCTTTAGAGTGGCCCTTTAAAAAGAGTACTACAATAATTGTACAATATTTTAATCTCATTTGCCAACATAAATTTCTATAAGAATAAAATAGTTGCATTCTGTCCATAGAAGCCAGCCAAACCAAATATCATGTTGATGCGGCAAGAGTAACTGCAATAATGTCATGCACAAGCACTGATATTGCATGAGAATTATAAAAAAAAATGCATCCCAAGTTTTCGAAAGAGGAAGTAGCAGTGCAGCTTCTGGGGACGTTAAAAAAATGTTAGTTTTGAATTTTTGTTCGAGCTACGGAGCTGTCAGAGGATGCGTCCAAAACAAGAAGACTTTCTTTAGCTGCGCGCAGCAGTGAAATATCTGGAATCGCCGCTAATTTAGTTTCTTGCCATCATGAAAGTAGGTCACTTGTTGTGCTTACATCGAAGGTTTTAGTAATTTGGCGTCTATATTCGGTACTGGTATTTATTGCTGGAAATGACAGAGACACGCTTGAACATAACAAGACACACAAAAGCGAAAAATATCATTTTTAGACGAAAATCTTTTCACGCATTTTTGGAAGACTGCGACTTAAAACATGGATCAATAAATGAACTCCTCGTCAGTGCCTCTGCAAAACAAAACAGGTTGTTCGTTCGGCACCCAACACAACGCCCTCATAAAACCACCATACGGACTAGGCACTCTGTCGGTGCCTTTCAGTAGCTCTCACATCGAATACAAGATACAGCACGAACACATCGCCATGTCCAATCTCTTAAGCTTCCTTAATCTAGATTACCAGCAAAGGGGGTCCATCTATATTCCCAATTAACGGAACAAGTCTCCGCGCCAGAGCACAGGCAAAAACAAAGCCGTTGTCGCCTTCGTGCGCTTCCGTGCACCGAAAGATAAAATGAGAGATACGAAAGAAAGAAAAAAAAAGGCTCCAAGTGAAAAAGTGGTTGTGGTATCGACGCAAGAAAAGCGAGAAGCGTAAGAAAACCTAAAAGAATTGCGATCTGGACGGCCGAAGGGGTGTCATGGAAACGTCAGCGCCAAGTTAAATGCGCGCTGGAGGACAACACGTAGCGACACGGCATTGAAAGCGATCTGCTCTCACGTCAAAACGCGTTGCAACAAAAAGCTATGCGTAGAGAGGAACGGATCTGCGCGCGTGACATATTGGTGCGCTGGGCGCATAACTTTCACCTTCACTGTTTCTGGAAGGCGGCGCGAGATTGAAGCGTTCTTGCCGGGTTGCCCCGACGCGACAGGCAATGCAATCGAGCTCTCCGCGAGTGAAATGCGATGACCTTTTCTTCTCTCGCCTCCAGCCTCTTTCCGGTGCCCGAAACGGTGAACCGCGGATGCGGTGGCTGCTGCTCGCTACGGCCGGGATCGAATCCGCCTCCTTCGGGTCAAGCAGCCGAGTGCCATTGCCACTGCGCCAACGCAGCGCCCTTTTATGAACGCAAAAACTGGACAGTACTAAATATGATGCTCTTGCTTTCCATTTTTATTCTAGTAAACAATGAGGGAACAACAAAAATTTTAGCTGAGGCATGCGGCCATAGCAAAGAAAAATCGTCGCAAACCCTACATTTTGCGGAAGCATGGACGAACCATTCTTCTTTTTTGCTGAAGAAGCTAGAGATTCCTGCATGGTACTAATTTAATGGAACCTAGGCGAAAACTTAACGCATTGAGCAGGTTTTGTTTGCAAGTGACGCGTGTTGTAAAAAGCGTTTTGTCTTGATTTTTTTTTTTTCAATTCATTTGCGTTCCGAGCTCTTGATACATCATTGGAACAAAACGCCGCCCCGCTGCGAAACTTGCCACACACAACGAGAAAACTAAAGAGAACGTATTGTGAAAGTTTCAGCAAAATGAGAGGAGGTATCGAAAACGCCCGAGTTGCCCTTTAACGTGCACTGACATCGCACAGCATTTCCTTTTTTCGCCTTTTGCATTTGGCCTCCATCGAAACGCGGCCGCAGCGGCAGGGTTGGAATCCCGGTACTCTGGTTTAGTAGCCGAGCGTCCTAACCAGCAGCCGCGCTCACTAACCACAGAGTCATCGCAGCGGGTGCACAGTTTGATAATATCCGTAACGCTGTGCCCTTTTCTGCATAAGAAAATGAAAGGTGTGGAAGGAAGCTTCACATTGGATGTACAGTATGAACCACGCTTACGTGTTCCAATACTTCTTCCGCGTTGAGTAACGGAAATAGAAATGTTTGCTGCACTTACATGCAAGGGAAAAAGTAAATATTACTTGCATATGCATCAAACACCTGCTACTTTTCGCCAGGTAACGCGTCAGAAGACTTTGACCACATAAGCGTGGTCTTCTGCGGACAGCGCAGCCTCCCACTGCTCCGGAGTGGCGTTCGGAATGACCGGAACTGCCTTGGTACACTGGCAGTCCCATGTAAGACGATAGAGAGTCGGTCTATCACTGTACCAGGGACACGTGTCCCTATGTGCGATCGGGCGCATTCTGCTGTAGGTATAGAGGCATGTTAGGCGCCTCTACATTCTCTCTAATGATAGGTGCAACATTAAGAGACCGGAAGCGGGCAGAGTGGGTGAGGGAACAGACGCGGGTTAATGATACCCTAGTCGAAATCAGTGGAAAAAATGGGCTTTGGCAGGACACGTAATGCGAAAGCAAGATAACCGCTGGTCCTTAAGGGTAACGGAGTGGATTCCAAGAGAAGCTGCAAGCGTAGCAGAGGGCGGCAGGAGGTTAGATGGGCGGATGAGATTAAGAAGTTCGCAGGCATATGGTGGGCGCAGCTCGCAGAGGACAGGCTTAATTGGAGAGGCATGAAAGAGGCATTTGCCCTGCAGTGGGTGTAGTCAGGCTTATGATGATAATCATAATGAATGAGGCACGGGTACGAATTTGTCTCCAGCTACCTCCAAGATACTGACTGTTCTCTGTCCAGTTTGTTATGCGGTGGCGGGTGGTTTCGGATGCCTTCTCGGTAGTATTCCAATATCTCTCGGTACGTCTGACTCGTCCGTAATGCTGACTCCGTAATACTGACTCGTCCTCAACGCCTTGACCTGCTCAATGAGTGTGTTCTCGAGCTATGCGGTCGGCCTGAAGATTGCCTTTCACGTCTTCGTGTCCGGGTGTCCGATGTTTGGCTTGCGATGAGCGCCCAGTTAAGTGGCTATCGGCGGCCTTTTCCCTAGCTGAAAGATTGTTCCTGCAAGTGCACCGAAATTCCTTGCACGTTCTCTGGAGGTGCCACTGATATTCGCAATCCTGATACGCACCGTGATAAGCATATTAGAATATCATAATTTTCACAGCCGGCTGTTTGTTGATGCTCTCACAGTACTTAGTACTTTTTGGTACACGAGCAGCTCAGGTGCAGTAATACCTTGCAATGTGCTTAATGTTGCCTTACAACTACCAACGGAGCACAGATGGCCGTACTTTAAAAGGAAAGGCTTGACGACAGACTGCTCGCCAGTTGACAGTTAGAGGAAGAAAAAGTTGAAAAGCGGAGAAACAAGGAGGAAAGTGTGCGGAAGAGGTGCTGTCTTTTCTTTTTTTTTCTTAAACACTTATTCATCGTTTCTTCCTTTCCGTGTGTTTCACGAAACGCGCAGGAGTTTATACGAGCACTCATGTGCGGTTATGTGTAGTTTCATACGAGGCAGTTGCGAGTTGATTTAAAGTACATATGAGCAAGTGTGTGCCTGCGCGTGTCCTGTAGCAGTGGATATGCGCTACGCACAAATTGATGAGACAGACTGAGAAACTTATGAACTCATATGGAGCACGTATTAATTTATACGAGACACAAAGTGACACGTTTGAACTCGTATGCAGCGCGCATTTTTTTATACGAGACAGATACTCGTTTATGACACAAATGTGCTCGTATCTGGCACTTTTGGATTCGTACAAGACACATTTGTTACAGACATAACTCGTATCTGGCCTATATCGATTAGATAAAAGTCACATATTCATTCATATGAAGTTTTTCGATAGGGGAGTTTACCTAGCTATCACCAAATTTCACGATTTACGCAACGACCGGGAACGTTGTCACTTTTTTTTCTACACACCTTGATGCCGAAAGCAGCACAGTGATTACATGAAATCTGCAGCTACTTGTTCAGCTGCTCACTGCCGGAAAGAGAACAGAGCCGCTTTGTACTCTATTGAAATACTGGGACGTTGTTTTGCGAATACTTCAGTTCGAACAAAGCGGCACGCGTCTGGATTTCCTGCGCAAGCACTGCGCGATGCTTCATGTTATGCGGTGAGTACGACATACAGGGGACCGTCCATATGAGTCTTTGATTAAAAACTTTGAACTACAAAGCAATCATTCTCTGAGGGACATGAACGCGCTCTCTTGACGATTATTTGCGGGCTGTCCATGTTCCGTCGGAAGCGTTTCGATACGGCCATAAATAAGCTGGAACAGATCAGGGACTGCATTTATCGCTCTTCATGACATGCATCACAGCCTCCTGGATTCTCTTCAGGGGCGCTCGATGTGGGCTTTCATATAAGGCCGATTCTCTGTTCCTGTTTTTTTTTTATGCCACAGGGCCAACTCTCGGATAACAAGAACAACAAGAGTACATGGTAGCGAGAGAGTATAGGCAGATGGTTCTTGACAATCACAAAGTGAACAAGGCAGGGGAAAGCCTCAGGATGCTTGTTAACGTTTCGCCCAGACGACTTGTCTTTGTCTGGGCAAAGCGTTCACCACTGGTGGGGTTTAAATAGGGTCTTCGCTCTGAAGAGGAAGGCCGAGGACAAAACAGGAGGAGGGCACGAAGTGGGAAGGGTGTTTTTTAATGAACCTCTAATTATCACTCTGAAATATGCATAAAAACAAAGAGATATCGCTGTCTAACAGCAACCAGAAGGCAATCCTACTTCATTAAAATTCCCTAATGGCAACTTAATGGGCCCCGAAGAAGAATCGGCGGAAAATATTTGAGCAGCTGTACGTTGCACAGAGTTAAAATTGACAGGCAGGACCAGAACCCAGGCCTAACGCCTAAACTTTTATTCTTGAGAAAAAGCTCAGAATAATGTTGTCCGATGAGGCTGCTGTGAGAGCCTCCCTAAAGCGATTCTAATCCTCAAATTCTTTCCTTCCTGTCTAATCAATTCCTCGTTTGGCTGCGACTTGTTGTCCGATCACTTCGACTTGGGCCTTACGCAGTGGCTTCGACCATCTTTCAAATGTTTTCGTTTCTGTAGTCAATATTTACTTCTAATATTTTTCGCCTCGCTCTTATGCAGCAGCTCGATAGGGATAGCAGAAAAAAAAGGAAGCATGCAGCAACCGGGCGTTGCTTCTGATCGATTTCAGCGCTGCGACGAAATACTCAGGCGTAAAATATTTTCCCGTCAAATTGGCGTCAGTGATCTAGCTTTAGATTTCATGCTGTAATGGCTTTATTTATGGATTTCTTCAATACTCATGCACTTTATGTCTGGGCACAAAGGAGAAGACATTGAGATTTGAGATAAAAGATTTGACTGATTTTTTTTTTTCACAAACGTTATTGTGACACAAGGCCCTTCCGTCTATACTGCAGAGAGGGATTCGAGGTGGTCACAGACCACCTCGTCAACTACCCCCGAGCACTAAAACACCTTTTTTTGAGTCGCCCACAATTCCGCGGCTGCTATACTGTGTATTTGCTGGTCAAAGGCCAAAAGCAAAGACAAGAACTTAAAGCATCAAAGACGCAAGCGATTCTGCAAGAGTTGCTTAATAGATACGACCACTGAAATACCCTGCTTTCCCCGCGTTAGATAACGACAGAACATTGTTATCAGAGACAGGAAACTTTACCTTGTTATCTAGGTCCCGATTGCTATTTCAAGTCGGTGGGTTAAGGATGCAGTACGAGCAGCAGCAGCAGCAGCAGCAACAACAACAACAACAAAAAACGCCTTCCATCCTTCAAATGTCGCTATTTAGTGCCATAAAATTCGCCAGGTAATTTTAAAGCGAAAGCGTTAAAGGTCCCGTTCGGGACAAAACTCGGCGTTGGCGTGGCGAGAAAAACAGGTTGACCACCTGCTGCCAAGGTCACGTGACATTGTGACGCCATCCCAGCCTGCCCACGATGACAGTTAAATTGATGTTTGGTTGAGAAAGGTCACGCGAACTTGCGCCGTCATCACAACCTAGCCATCATGTGGGCCTGCCCTATCGCCCCCTTCCACACTACCGAGGAGCAGGGGCAGACCACACTGTGCAGCTCGGAGCCGCGCCCTCAGGCTGGGTCGCTGAGGCGCATAAACTCTTGGCCATCCGGCGGGGTTGACCTGCTGCGTTATGAGGGGCTCCGCACCTCCCAATCAGCCAGTGAAGTCTATTGTCTGTCTGTCTTCCGTGGCATGTGAGAATGAAATTAATGGAGATCATTTCAATGCAGTCGCCACCTGCCCACCGTGGCGCTGCGCACGAGCCTTACGGGAGTCCGTGGAAGAGCAACCTGAGGCACACAAGACTCACCGGTGGCTGTGTTCGAAACCGCTTAGCCGCTGCACCACTGCGCCAGTAGTGGCACGAGGACCCCCCTTAATATATGAATCTATGAAGGAGGAAGAGTACTGGCGCTGTAGGGATCTGTAATGCTATCGCACTGTACCCTTAAGGGTAGGCTAAGCGTTATGTGACGTAGAAATAAAGATCAGTGTCCGTGTATGCGAAGCGATAAGCAAATAGGACCCCATGCCGCTGGAGGGACCCATTGCGCTATCGCGTCATACCCTTAAGGCGAAGCTCAAGTGTCCCCTCAAGTTTTTTGCTGCTCACTAAGCCTTAAAGTGCATACAAAAATTTCCGTGCTCAGAAAGATTTAAAAAAAGTCATTTCAAAGTGTGCCAAGCTTGCAGATCCTTGTGCTCAGTAGGAAGTTCACTGCCGAGTAGTTGGAAATGTTTTTTTTTTTCATTCCATACCCTACATTCGCTTTTTCTACACAGCCACGACAGCTGGCATATTGTAGAACGCACGTATGCGGTTCGCCCCAAGTAGCCCACAGCGGCGATCGACGCGACTTCCTGCGGGCAGGCGCAGCTGTGGTTTCGTTGCGTGCACGAAATAAGTACGACAAGCGGTAAAGAAAAACAAGAAGCAGGAAACAAAGAACGAAGAGGGGCTCACTCCAGTTCGGGCTACGCGCTTCAACGCTTTTAGTTTTTTTTTTAATACTATAGCCCCAGCTGTTATATCCTCCCAGGCACGTTTCGAAGCCGGGCAAACTGCTCAATAAAATTTGCATTTCTAACCTTTCCCTGTGGGTTCGACGTTTCGTTTCTTTTTGGGTTAATCACCAAACAAAATAGTCGTTCAACTTACTGGGCAGCAGAAGTCGCAGCGCATAACTCTAAGTGAAGGACCTAGCGACACAGCTGGTGAAATGGAAAGGCACAAGCAACACAAGGACGAAAACACACAGTAGACAGTTTGCTTTGCGTTTCATCAGCTGTGTCTCTTGACCTACTAGCTCAAACCAAATTTTTGAAGGACCTAGCATACTAGTCGTAGCAAGTGTAAGGGTACAGTAACCGAGAGCTGCAGCTTGGAGTCAAGAAGTTTGGAAGTGAAATGCGGCGCACCCGTTACCGTTACGACTGGTTAACCTCTTTGACTTTCCTTTCTTTCCACTAACCGGTACGGAACCCTGGACAAATGTTAACAATGAAGAAAGAAAAACAATCAAATATTACCATGCTTGCATTGTTATACCGGTGCAGCTGCACGTAAAAACTATCACAGCGTATCTTAGCATTGTGCATTATTAAATACACTATAAGACAAAAAGAGGGGCACGAAAAGGAAAGCCTTTAACTTTATCAGGACGCAAAGAGCAACAAAAGTATAATTGAAGGACGCTCTTTAAAGAGACAGCAAAATAAATGAATTATATTGCGTTCCGCTTTTCTAATATCTTGGCTCCTCTGAGCTGTTTCGCCTTGTTCTGAATGCTCGAGGCAAGGGCGAGCATTGATGCACGCACGAGGGCTTTGGCGGGTGTTAATTTGGCACCGAGCTGCGTGGTAGGCTGACAAGGTGTCATGGCTACAACGAGTGGTCTGAAGTTAAGATGTGAATTTCGGCAGAGCGTCTAATGTGTCGTAGCGACATGGCAAAAATTAGTCTAAGAACTGATTGCGTCCTACGGTGGGTCGCAAAATTAGGTAGTGGCTCAGATCACAGAACAGGGGTGAGAGGGGGCGCATGCAAATTCTTCATTTTTGAGAAGGCAACAATAACATTCGCCACTGCTCGTTTTAGGTGAGTAGACACAAGTCCCTTGGTGAGCTCTCCCCGGTTTTCAGCATGCAGAATTAGATAGTGTATCTCGTCTGCGCCATACTGTAGCGTAGGAGAGCAGGAGATGTGAAGCGTAGGCACACCGTGCGAGTGGTGTCTTCACGACGCCTATTCTCTTTATCACTTTCCCTTCCGTTTCTGTCTCTTCACTTTCCATTTCCCCTAACGAGGAGCATCAGGCACGTGACTGCGGCCATTTGCTCGACACTTGCCAACTTCCAAGGCTTCCCTCAGCCCACTGCTGGTGCCCGCCTGGCGAGAACGATATGTTTATCTAGAGACAGACAGGTCGAATTCGGGGATCATTATCTGGCCCTCTACTCTGATCTAGGGCAAGGGAATGCGGGAATATGAGGACGGAGGAGAGAAGCGAATGTACGTAACCACATCTGGCGGTGATTTGAAAAGAAGACGCCAGGAGCTAGCTCATCGGCTGCGGCGCTTTTCTCTTCGTTGTCGAGCGCTGTGGTCATCCTTCGTGCTGCCTAGCACTAGACTAGTTTTTGTGTAACTAAGGAGATCCATTAGTATAGGCTACCTTGTAGCTTCTAACGATCTTAACCATTCTTCCCATCATTACGTCCTACGATCTGCTGGGGCAAATCTAAAGCTGAAATATCAAAGCACATCACGCGTGACGACGGTTTGGAAATGGCCCAAACCCGTCACATTGGAGGTAGTGAAAGTGCAGTGCATTTGCACATAAATGCTGCCAAATAACGCGCAGCCAAAGCGCACCAAACAGCTTGAGACCTTGATTTGCTGTTTACTTTTCAGTGCAAGCAAGCTGTGAGAAAGAGAGCATAGCTGGATTATGAAAATTCGACTGTGCACTCCAGGACACGCTGCAGATATTAAGCAAGGCGCAGCAAACATGGAAGACACTAATTTTATTGAAAAGTTTCGCAAATAAAAAAAGCACTTAGTCTGGCATCTTGAACAGAGGGCTTCTTTAAATGTAAAGCTCTTCACCTTCACGCCAATACACTAAAATTAAGGTTGGCCGGAGTATACGATATGCACCAATATTACATCATACAAAGTTGGCGGCCACCTGGTGGTAGAACACCGAACACTGAGCACTAGAGCTCCGCCAAGGGCGCTAAATGGTTAATTTACAGCATACGTTCTTATCTCAGGAACGCTCGCAACGCAGCTGCAATCTGATCCCTTTCGGAAAGAAGGGGAGATTAGGACTAGCGAACCAACGAAACTCGCACGGCGAAAGTGTTTTGGTTGCGCGCGTTTTATACGCCATGAAGAATCACTTGCGGCGAAGTGTGCGCGCGGAAGCGCAGGACGACGTGCTCGGATAGCTCGGGGAAACGGGAGGCTGGCGCGCTTAGCGGAAAGCCGTCGCTTTAACGCGCAGATTTCCTCGTCGGCGACGAAAAATGGATCTGGAACATCTGAGTGGAAAGCGAGCGATGGCAACCGGAAGGGAAGCGCTTGTGAATGCACGCATTTCCCATTTTCTCGCATGATTAAAAATGGCCGGAAATGTGGACATTTCAATCAAGGGTTTTAGAACAGCAGAGACGTACAGCATTAGAAGACACCGAACCACTGGCTGCCAAGTAGGCACGTATGGTCGGATACAACTCAAGAATAAAGCGTTAGATGCTCCTCAAAGGAGGCCCTCCAGACAATGGCATCGACAGATTTTCTTGACACCGCGGTTAATACGATAAAGCCATGGTCATACCCTGTTCATCCGCCAGGCCCTGCGATTTTACGCCAGCGGGTCTAGGAGGATTTACCACGACGTCATGAGAATCGGTCGACGCCATTGGCTGGAGGGCCTTCATTGAGGGCCGGTGGCATGGGGTGGAGGGGCATGTGCCACTCCGTTCTTGAGTTGTATTCGACTATAGATGGTCCAGTGCACGTCCGTATTAGAACGTCTCCACTATACAAAGCAATCCAAATTAAGAACTCGCGCATCACACCGTAGGAATGGCGCTGTCCACGTGATGTAGTGCGGTCACAGCTCCAGGACGTCACTTATCGTCTACTTCTGGAAAGTCCTCTGTGCAACCGAGTGTCCCAAAACATGCAAAGCCATAATCAACCTCAGAACACATTAAGGTCCTGCAATTATCTATCATATATTCATGAGCAGCTATCCACGTTCTATGAGAGAGTGTATCATAGAACGCTTCCTCAAATCTCACGCGGAAGAACACAACTTATGTACAACATTGTATCATCGCGCCTTCGAATTTTTCGCAGATTTAGGAAGTGCCACCGCGCATGCGCACTAGCGCACCGTGAAGCGAATCTCGCAGCTCGGTGCAGTATACTTTCAGCGTTGCTTCGCCGAAAGAGCAACATTCGAAACTGTGCGCTGCTGCTCCGTTCTGCGTCTGTGTGCACCGCTGCCGCCTGGTCTGTAGGGAGCTGCGAGCGGGCAACTTATTCTGCGTGCATCTCTCGGCGCGTGTAACCAGCCTGGCGGTACGGAAGCTTCTAGCGCCCACTATCGATAAGGAAGGAAAACAGCCTGGCCGGCGCGAGCCCGGCGACCGGCGAGAGATTGCGCGCCAGCGCGCGCGCGGCATGCGCCTGCTCACATACACACACACACAAACGCACGCCGAGAGGCGAGAATTTGGGTTACGCTAATGCAATGGAAATGCCAGCGCCGCCACGCGGCTACCGTTAGCCCTCGCTCCTGCCGCCTCCTCGCCCTCACCTTTCGGTGCCCCCAGCACTCCATGTGGGTCAAGCGCACGGCATGTCTCGATAACGCTGCAGCTCGGCCCGCTGCCCGCCTATTTGTATATCGGGGCCTCGAAACTTATTCGCGAAGCCGGAAGAATGCCCCCCCCCCCCCCCCCCCCCACCCCCCCCCCCCCCCCCCCCCCCCCCCCCCCCCGTGATTGCGCCTGGACACATCTTTCTTCATTTGGCGGAGTTTGATGCGTTCAGATATAGGGGGTGGTTCCGGAAAGAGCGGTAAGCAATTTTCAGAAGGAACCTTTTACAGGTGAAAATATGGCTTTTGCGGCATATTATTACCAGTTATAGCGGGCAAAAGAAAAAAAAGATGAATCGTGTTACCTATAGTAAGCTGGTTAACGAGTCTCTAATAATTACCTTTTTAGCTATTAGAATTAGGCCCCTAATTTCAGTTAGAGATTTGTAAATGGGCTGTTAGTAATATCCATATCAGTTTTCAGAATTTCGAAAACGCAATTACAGTTGTGCTGTGACACAGCAAATTTTGGTCATTTCTCGCGCAATTCGAAAATCGCGCGCCTGCGCTGAGCGACGCCAATCAAGTGGCGTCACTCCGTGGCGCATGTGCTGCGTTACTTGTCCTGTCCCGCCCGGGCGTCGGCGCCCACCTCTGCTCGCTGCAAAAGCCGAGACGCACGCGGCACGGCGGTTGAGTGCTCACCGCAGGGGAGCTTTCCCTCTCTGTCGAAGTTGTAAAAAACTGATATGGCTATTAATAATAGCCAGCCAGCTGCAAATCTCTACTAGCAACCAGGCGCCTAACTCTAATAGTTAAATAACTAATAAAAACTAGTTAACTTGCCTAGTAGTTCAGACAATTCACCGGTTTTCTGTTGCCCGCAAACACTGGTAACACTAGGCCGAAAAAGTCATATTGTTAGCTCAAAAAGCCCATTTTTGAAAATTGCTTGCACTCCTCCCGACAACACGCTGTATGTTCCCGCCCTGTCCCACGTATTGTCCAGCTCTGATTCCGTACCCATTGATGATTTCCTAGTTTCTCGGAAAATGCGCATTCAATTCATTCAATTCAGTTTTATTTTCCAGCATTCACTGCATTATTTGGCTAAAATCCACATAAGCGGCTTGCATGTCAAAGCTCGGGACCCATCTGCGTTCATCACCGGCGAGGACCACGGCATGAATTGCCACCGTCTCCTGTGCCGCGGTTTTCCGCTGACTGCTGGTCATGGCGTCAAGCTTTCCTGCGCATTCGAAAGCGCTCCAGACTTGGCCTCGTGCCGTGGTTGTGGCGTCATCGAGAAAAGCCGCTACAGCGACAACCATACGCGGAACTTCCTCATCCGTAGAGGGCGTCGCTGTGTGCGTCAGTCGGAAAGAGCGAAATTCGGGAACACTGTGATAACTGAAGAGGTAGTGCCTTCCTCTCTGAGACTTGATCAGGTTGCCTTAGAACGTGAGAAAATAGAAACAAGCATGAGCAGGGAGACGGTGTCTATAGCTTGCGGGGGCAGTGTAGAAACATTAAACATGTTCCCATGGACTGTAAAGCTGTGCATCGGCAGTCGAGGACGGCATGGCCAGCCTACCTAAAGCTCAGGGTTTCAGGGACAGTAAAAGCAAAATTACCACATCAGAAATATATGCGAACAAGTGAGGGAACTGGTGGGGTAAAAGCAGGGTGGAAATATTGCACGAGCGGTCACAGAAATCTAAGTAATATAGCTCACAATATATATGAAGAAAACAGCTTAAAATGGCAAAGAATCAGAACAGGACTACTAAGCTAGGAGGCGGTCGCCACCGCCCCAATTCAAATCCATCCGTCCGTCCGTCCGTCCGTCCGTCCGTCCGTCCCTGGCGCTGCTTTCGTAATATCTGGTATATTTTATAGCGAATAACGTTGTCCAGCTGGACCGTGGAGTGGGCGCTCTTTCTGACTACCTCTTCCTGTCAACACGGAGTGAGCGTTCATATGAACGTTGTTTTCACCGCGCTGTTCCGCATGTATTTGGCTCACGTAGGCATTCAGGTGGGCGTTCCCCTAAAGCAAAGGTTGATATCGCTTTCGACGTCACTTCTGTGCTAAGGAGGAGGGCCAAATGACTCGCAGTTTGTAATGCACAAATGCATTCGACAGATTGTGCGCCAGATTTTCACCCATTTGTGGGTCCTGCACATCGCGGCCACAGTTCTGTGTTGGCGCTGCAGAGCTCGCCTGCATGTAAAGCTCCAAGCTCGGCCGCATAACATAGAAGCTTAAATGCGTGAACTGCGAACAGTAAGCGTCATAGTTAAAGGGAACATGGCAGAGCGAGGCCGCCGCGCTTCGAGAAACGCTGCCACCGAGAACCGGGGAGAATGGGGCGACACCAGGCGCATGCGCGGAAAGACCAGTCGGCCGTGCTTAGTGCGCATGCGCCATGGCGCCGATTCTCGCCGGCTCTAGGAGGCGGGAATCTCAAGTATGACACATACTGTGCTTGCTTGTTCATGTAAGTGGAAGAGTCTGTTACGCATGTTAACGTGGAAGAATACGAAGATGAAGACAAAGTAGTGGACAGAAACAAGATAGCCTTGATATAATACAACGGCTTCTGGTGGGGGATGCATTTATGCAGCAGCTGCACCCATAGTTTCGAGGGTGTGCGTCAATTTCTTTTTCTTTCGCGTATTTAGCAAGATGGCTCCCACGATACAAACCTTTACGTGGACGCAAATGTGTACGCAGTTGGCCGGAAACAAAGTAATGCAGCCTCGGTTGTTTGCAGAAAACACGCGGTGGTCCTCCCGCAGCACGTACCCCTCCGAAGTCGTTGCGCCGAGAACACTTCCTTCCTGCAACTCACTATACTCTCTCGGGGCGCACGCAAAGTGCGGGAAGTGCAAGGCGCCCACTTTTATCGAGGCCCCGGAGTGGGCCCCTCTCGGAGATATTTCTTCTCCCGGGCCCTCACGCGATTGAGGGTCGAGGCGGCCACTTCGGGGCGCGTCATAAAACAAATATGACTCGGGCTGCATCCGCATCGATGGTCACGCGATACCACCGCGGAAGCTTCCCGGTACGGGACACCGCACAACGCACAGCCCTGCGCCATAGTAGGTGCGCTCGAATGCCTCGCGAGAGATCCACGCCAGAAGTAGTGACTGAAAGACGGAAGAAAGTTGAGGTATGGAGGGCTAACACGCGTTCGTGTGGATAAGAGCATATCACCTAAGTACGCTGCAAGATCGAAGCTCACGTCAGTCATTCCAGCTGTGTGTCGGCGCGCGTTAATGGCCGCCTAGAAGTGATTGAAGTTGGCCGCTATAGATGCACTCCGGCGTTATAGTTAAAAACACGCTACTCTCACTAAAAACGGGCCTTCTGTATGCTATGAAAGGTAAAAAAATTTGAAAGCAGGTATATCGTCATCGCACGCCGTTCTTGCAAGCGAGGCGCAGTGCGTCAAGACAGTTCTTTTCAACGCAGATCCCTGAGGCTTGGCTACACCACCATTCAGTTCTAAACGGTGCTTACGCAGTCCTTTTCGGTGTAAACGTCACGAGTTTTGATCGGTGGGGGGGGGGGGGGGGGAGATGAGCAGAAAATTTTAAATTTAAATTTCTCTACAATTGATGCGTTTTTTTTTTTTGCGGCCGGATAATTATCACCATAGCCAGTAAAAGTAACATTCGATTTTTTACGAAGAACGAATATTGGATGAAATGGGCCTCAATCTCCCGTTAGAAGACACACTAGAGATCCCCTTTCTTTCTTTCTTTCTTTCTTTCTTTCTTTCTTTCTTTCTTCTTTCTTTCTTTCTTTCTTTCTTTCTTTCCTTTCTTTCTTTCTTTCTTTCTTTCTTTCTTTCTTTCTTTCCTTTCTTTCTTTCTTTCTTCTTTCTTTCTTTCTTTCTTTCTTTCTTTCTTTCTTTCTTCTTTCCTTCTTCTTTCTTTCTTTCTTTCTTTCTTCTTTCTTTATTTCTTTCTTTATTTCTTTCTTTCTTTCTTCTTCTTTCTTTCTCTCTTTCTTTCTTTCTTTTCTTTCTTATCTTAAGTATGGCTTATTTTCTTGCTGCTGCAGTTTTTATCCTTTCCGGAATCGAAATCAGCTCAGTGAATAGACTGCGAGCCGCACAAAATTTCAACGTCTCCTATATGGGTGTATACAGCTCTCCGCACTCGCGGTGCCCACGTGGCTGGCATACCGAATCTCCCCAATCCTCGGGAACCACTGGCAGGCCTGAAACAACAGACCCAAGGCACCGCGGGGAGAAGGTGGAGGAAGAATCTGGATAGCAGAAAAAAAACAAACAAGTTTCTCAAGTCGGAAGCGAAGTTGCGAAGTATATGAGATGAAAGGCAGTGTGCAGTTTAAACGGGACCCTTTCATGCACTAACTTCTCTCTATTTCCTCCGCCCTTTCTTTTCTGTATGCAGAGAAATCGATCTATACTGAGTATATAAGTTGAGCGGCACTGAGAGAGGTAACAAAATGCGTGTGCATATTTTTATTCGTATGTTGTTCATAGTCTCAAGCGCCATGACACTGGAGACAGGAGTGGGGGACACGAAAATAAAAATCAAAGAAAGGTGGCTAAAATAGCTATGTAGTAAGGAGACTAGTGGCCCGTGAAAGAAAACAAGTACGACACATCTGGAAAAAAGCGTGCGCACGAAAAGCACTGCTTACACCCCGTTGATGTCGCTGAAAAGTGACTGCAAAAACTGGCGCGTGAGATGTGAATTGCAAATTGCGCAGGGGCAAGTTCATCGCAAGGGCTCTGGGGCTCCCTATCTCTCTCTCTCACTCGTCCAGTTGAGTTACACACACACACACAAACACACGCAGTACTGCAGCGCCATGGCGTTCACGGTGCTGTAACGGCAGTCAGCGGCGATCGCTCAAGCGCGGGACAGGAAATCGGACGCTCGCGTGTAGCGCACACACGCACAGTCCACGCTGTGCCAACGACGACGTCGACTACTCGGACGACGACGGGTGAGAGCGGCTCGAAGACGCGCCGGTGCGGAAAGCAAGAGCGATCGGGCCGCTCGACCGTGAGGGATACGCGCGCTCTCAAACGTCACACGGTCCGCTAGGTGGCGTGTCTCACGTAGGAACCGAGAAAGTGCTTGCCATAAGAATAATAAAGCAAGGCAAATTGCGAGCGAAGAAAAGGCAGTGCGCGATACGAAAGAAATGAAAAAAAAGAGTAGGAAGGAACGCAAGGAAAGCTTTTCCTAGACAGAGCTACAGCTGCAGCTAGTGAAGCCAGGCTTGTCGTTCCCGGACCTGGAAAGTCAAGTCATCAGAGGAGGTAGTTTGAGCGTCGCGCGTTTCAAATTGACGCATTTCGCGCAATCCTTTTAGTAGAGTCGTTTCCTGCCGTCGCTCAAGACACTTGTCGGTCCGTGCATACATAGATGTGTGCGTACGGAACACGGCCTTCAGAGCGGACGCTCGTATAAGCAAGCGATTTGCCATCCCCGTATGAAGGAAAGGGTGCAATCTGAGCTTAAGCGGAGGCTCACTGTTACCCGTGAGCGACCACGAGTGGAGGGCATGAGGGAGGCATAGTCGGCTGAAGTCACTTATCAAAGTTCCTTGGCGTCGACACGTGGGATTTACCGTCCCGAAACGACACTTGAGCTTTGAACGACGCCGTAGTGGATAAATTTCGATCCCCTGGGGTTGTTAAAGTGCGCTGACATTGCACCACAACACACGGACGTCTTTTGCGTCTAACTCGAGCCTCCACACCCGGCCTGCTGTCTCCCCAAGAACACAGGTCCTACGTCAACACCAAGAAACGGCTCATCTCGTTCGCATCGTTTGTGCGCTAGGCCATGAGTCCCTTCCTGACAATGAGCGCACCCACGCACTCGCCCGCGAGCTAACCATCAGGGCACCAGGAAGAGACAGCCCGTTAAGTTACTATAGCAGATGCGGAAACCAAAAAGAGCAATACGCTCCTACACCGCCGCCAATCACATCACCACCATACTCCACTGAACGACTCACGTATACCTGCTCACCCTCGAATATTGCTGACAATAACGAAGAAGACTTCCCCCTCGTCACTGAACCCTGGCCAGTCTCACAAATCCCTGTCCAGAACGGACGCCACCGCCTAGCGGCAGCTTCAAACACACATCTTCCCGACCGCTGCCGCATACATCAATTGCTCCACTAGCAGTATACCCCTCGAGCTCTCAGTCCATGCGGCAGCTCTACGCCCACCCTGCATCACAGTCCGTACGGGCATGCGCCAAACCACAAGACTGCCTACCCGTTCCATACCCCACCTTCTCCTCTTCGGAAGCTGTTTTGTACAGCTCGGAACTGTAATACCAGCAACGGCAGGCCGAGCTGGCGCGCGGAAATCGTGGCGGCTGCCGACATCTTAGATCCAGGACTCCGCCTGAGGACTAATCGTCCATCTTCTCGCCAGTGCCAAAACATCGGGTTTCAATAAATGTTCTTAATAATCACTTCCATCATCACCAGCGTCATCATTCATGCAAACGTGTCCGTAGCGGCTGCGATTCGAACCCATGGCGGCTTTGGGATCAGTAGCCAAATAAATGGCCTTGGGCCACCTGCAGCGGGTACTTATCGAAGGTTCAGTCCAAGGTAGAACTGAATGAGAAGAGCGTTTTCACACGCATAAACGCCAGTTTTCCGATAAACGCGAATGCATTCGGAGGAAAATTCCACAGGTTGTCGAAAGCATCACAAAGTACCAATAATATTAATCAATGAACGTTTACGTGCCAGAGCCGAGGGAGAGGGCGGTTACGACACATTCGATCTAGTATTGGAGACGTGCTTCGTACTTCGACCACCAGGGGCCAAATAACGTACATCGAGGCTTCATAACGCGGGAGAAATAGGTTTGGGGTGTTGAATGAAGGAGATGTGCAGTAACTGTCTCTCTACTCGGTGGACACAACCGCAGTCTGAGGGAAGGGAGGGGGGTGGGAGTGAAAAAACTGCTCCGGATTAATCTCAGCCAGCGGAGTTATTTTCACGCGCACTTACGTTACATAGCACGTGGGCATCTTATGCATTTCGCCACCATCGACACGAGGCCATCGCGGTCGGCATTTGATCCCGCGTACTAGGGCTTGGCAGCCGAATGCCAACCGCCGAGCCACCGCAGCAAGTTCAGTACACGGGAGGGTCACTATTTAAACTCTGCCGCTGTGACCCCTGCCACATCATCCGACAGCGGAACTTCGTAGCTGTATAGCCAGAGTCCATCTGCACGCTCAGCAGCAGGGCTAGCTCACACGTATACTTGTACGCGAACAAGAAATCATTGCCCATGCCCTTCTGCTAGGCTCTCGGCTGAGAGCGGCAGTATGGTAAGATAAATTGTATTGTAGATAACTTTGTATTCATTTTTGTTGTACCATTGTATATGTAACGACTACTCCCCCCCCCCCCCCCCTTATGTAATGCCCTAAACCAAGGGCCTTTAAGGGTAAATAAATGATGATGATGATGATGATGATGATGATGCTGATGATAAATAAAGCATAAGGATTCTATTTCAGTTATGCACTGCAGCCTAATTTATATTTCATCCAGAGCCCTATCATTGGTTTAGGCACGGCCGCACGCCCCCTTTCTACTGTAGGGATTGGCTAGCTCGGCGAAGCAGGTGATGAGATTGAGGTAAAATCGCGCAAAATAGCGAGGTACGTACCAGCAGAGAAGCTTCACAAAATATTACTTTTCTCACGTACCACTCACATTTGCTCAACTTTTATACTTTGCAAAAAAAAATAATCCTGACGGGCGAATGTTACTAAAGTTTCGTTTTTATAGGATGCCCAGCTGCGTAAAACAATCAGTAGAATAGCAGAACCGTTATAATGACGGAATGCGAAGTCCTGCTTTATGCGTATGGTGCGAACTCCATTTAACAATAAAATGAGGTAGAGATAACAGTAAGCATACGAGGGCATTACGTGAAGAACACTGGACACACTTCGAAGTATTCCCTGAGAAGAAGTATGTAACATGAGACTAAATTGTACATAGGTAGGCTCTGCAGGGAGTAAAGTGAGAATAAAGAAAGGGTGGAACGCTGTCGCTTTGTTGACTTTTTTTTTTCTCTTCGGGCCTGTAAAGTAATGAAGCCGCACAACCTGAAGGGAACGAAACTCGCCTCTTCGCAAAGAGCAGTGCGCGACGCTCTCTACTTTGCAATCGCGATGAGGGGTAGGAGCAAAACTCACAAAGTTTTCCACAACCAACCGCGTCCCGACCGACGCAAAGGCGATAAGAGAAACGCTATTCAAGCTCCCCGTACGAAGCCGCCTTCTAGCGAATGTCGGTCTCGGCACAGAAACGATCGCTCATTTCTCTCGCTAATTGCTTTGTAATTCGCGTGGAGAATTGCGTCGGCATCGATTTGCCCTTCTTACAGCGCGAGGAGGGGCTAATCCCCCGCGCCGCAATGGATGGAGGAAGCCCTCTCTACACTCCCTTGCTTCTTGGTCCGGTAAATGATGCATGCAAATGAAGCACTCGGGCCCCGCCAGAGAGGCGAGGGGACCTTGGAGCTCGTTCTGCGGATGACCCCGGTCCCTTCTGAATGCTCGTAATCTCCGCAGGTCGCGCTGGTTTCGCTCATTGAGCGCCGCCATCTTGAACCGGTTTGCCGCCCGGTACGCAAGTGGTATATGAGACAAGTAAGCGAGCAGTGAAACCATGTTAGGCGCCTGTTGGATCAAGCTAAGCTGTGGCCGTATAAAGATAAAAGGAAGCGCGAGGAGATTAACCGGGATTAACCTACCCACACGGAGAGCGATAATGGGAACTAGATACAATTAAGGCGACGTGACCGCCGGGGAAAAAAGAAGAGTGAAGCACTTACCGCCTTTGTCGAAAATAATCAGGCAACGGAATTTTCCTCTCAACCGTATAGTGCAACCCTTACGCAACCCAAATGACCAGGAGGTTTGCAACACTGAGGACAAGTGTTCTCCTTACCCCACAGAGGTTATCGTTGCTTTACGAAGTCATAAGTGCTCCGCAACATGGCTAAGAAACATATCCCGTTGCTTGGTTACTTTTGGTAAAGACTGTATAATGCAGCTTCATACAGCGACAGTGCTCTCACGGCCTATCAGCCAGCGAACGGTGTGAGGACGTGGTTCCAGGACTTCTGATTCCGTAAACTGCCTCGAATGCAATTGACACAGCGATGCACAGACAGCGGTGCTGCGGAGGAGGTGCTTTTCCACTTCTTATCCGTTGCTCTTCGTAAGTTCCGAGGAACGCTATAGTACAACCAAACATGCCGCCTGCTGGTTAAGCAAGAACAACGCCCTGAAAGTACAGCTCCATAGTTCGACATCCGAAGCTAGGAAGATGAGACAAAAAACTGCCGACAGGCCGAAGTATTGACTCTCCGTCTGAGAGCTTAGTTGTTTTTTTTTTGGTTTTCCCTCTCTAAATTCTGGTTTCTTTTTATTCTTCAATAGATAGCAGTAATTGCGCAAGCGCCACGTTCCTGATGGGGCTACATTTGACGGTGTCAGCCACTCCTTTTCTGCATATACCCCCGTGTGCAAGATTGAACAAACATTCATGCTTCACAAAAGTACGAATTTTCTGGCTATTTCTTCAATAAAGTTGAGAATCACTTAGTACATAATATGCCAAGACAAACACTAGTAATAAAACAGAGAAAGAAACGCGCTTGTCACGTATAATCACGGACTAATTAATAATTGCACGCTCGTACCTTGTTCCCGCTCATATTGAACGCAGGGGCAGAGCACTCTTATGCACATGCGGTAAGAAGAATGCCATTGTGCAGTATACTAATAGGAAAGCTGATAACCCCGTGCACATGGATGCATACAAGCTGTAACGATGTCAGCCGGCGCAGGAAAGACGGCCGGCCAGTGCCGGACAGGAAGGGGAACTGTCTCGACGTTACGGCGCTCGTGCTCGCTGCGGAGGTCGCCCGCACTATCAACGCTTTTATGAAAGGTGGTGACGTATAGCGCCCGGTCGGATCGTCTCTGCTGAATGTGACGGTATCGTAGCGGAATTCAAGCGTAAAAAATGGGCCAGATCTGGTCACGTAATGCGCCGAAAACATGACCGATGATCTGCTGGGCTAATGGAGTGGATTATCAAGGGAACCGCAAACATAGCGGCGGCTGGCAGTATAGACGACACGGAGAGATGAGACTAGGGGAGTCTGCTGGGATAAGGGGACCCCGGCTAGTGCAGGAAAAGTATAATTTCAAAGCATCGCAAGATGTCTATGATTGCTGCTGCTGCTTCTGACGCTTATGATGACATGGACGCCTGATAAGGCCAGATAAGCCAGCTTACATTTCCTGGACTAGGCAGGCACGTCGTTCTTACGAGAGTTTCGTTGCTTAAATTAACACGGACACGCTTAACGAAGACAAACAGAATCAGTTCAGCGCAAGAACCAAAACTGAAATTAAGAAATGCTTGTGATTGAGTTAGTTGGAGCTTATTTTTACGATAGCAGCCCTGCTTAGATTTACACGGGCACAGTCAAAGAATAACGATTAAGCGCAAGAATTCGAAATGAGGTTATGAAGTGCTTGCGATTCGGCTAGTTGGAACTAGCCCATTCACAAGCACTTTACTTTATTTCGGGTTCTTGTCTTCGTTCACTGTCCGTGTCAATCTAAGCAACGCAGCTCTCTTGAAAATGAAGTTCTAACTAGCGTAATCATATTCGTGTCGAGCGGTTCATACTGCTAACGCCCATATTTGCTTCTCTGTTGCATTACATCATGAACGGGCCACGAAAGAGGCTGATACACTTAGGCTAATCCAATCTGTTCACTGCAAATGCTTCCGGTATAATCACACATGCATACGCTCAGTCCACTTTCCGAGCTGTTATTATTCCCGCGTATTCATGACATTCATGAATGAGCCTATTATAGCGGGCGCCGCAGACATGGCCGACGCCTGGTGACTCCACCCTAAATATTGATGATGCCTGGGCGCCCAGCAAGCCTTCCCGGCGAGCGTGCCTTGAATGCTGCCCGCGTTAAGTGGCTGCACGAAAGCGTCGTTCCTATACTTTTTTTTTTCCGGGAACCTCACAAAGATTTTCTTCAGCCGCGAAATTCAACAGATGAGCTTCCAGCAAAAATCACCTTGCGCTTAGCACGCATGCAGAAAGACTTTTAAAAGAGATGTTGGAAATTTTTGGACGAACTGATGCTAAAAAAAGATGCTTTTCGATTATTAAAGGCTGGCTATTCTGTATACACCCGTAGCTCACTTGTGGGCTTCAATGACAACGAGATGATTTCT
The DNA here is from genome assembly GCF_052857255.1 of Amblyomma americanum. NCBI lineage: Eukaryota > Metazoa > Arthropoda > Arachnida > Ixodida > Ixodidae > Amblyomma > Amblyomma americanum. The sequence goes on from NC_135500.1 coordinate 217,854,322, forward strand.
ATTCCGGTTGTGAGTAAATAAAAAATGTCACGCATAAAACCACCCACACCCTGGCGCTGTCTTCTGTCTTAGCCCTCCCTTAATTATTCTGCTCTTTCCTCTCTCGTGTATGTTCCTGCGCCCTGTGTGTTCCCGGAGCGACCAAGAAGAGTTGAAGGGAGGACACAAAAGTCTGCACCGTGTCACTGAAGAAAAAGAAATGCGCATGAAGGTGGATACGGGGCAAAAAAGAAAGGAAGAAGTGGAAACGGAAGCTCTGAGGCGGTGCGCAGTCGTGCTGAGGAGGCGTGCAGCAGATGCAACCGCGGAGACCCGAGTCCCGATACGGTGATGTAGCACCGGCGACGGCCGGTCGTTCCTGAGGACGAAACTACGTGGGTGGTGTGACGGACCGCTCAGGACAGTTTGATGTTTGTTTTTTTGTTAGCATTTGACATGGCGACGTAATCGCAGTGATGGCGTTCTGGCTTCTCCGTTGTGATTAATACACGGTACCCTGTCGACCTAGCCAACTTCAGTTCGACCTCAGTGCCCCTTTAAGTGCACGTGCTTGCGAAGTGAAACGAGAATGGGAGACAGTTTCTAGCGCGTGTTCAGTCTCTCCGGCCCCACGGCCTTTCTCCTCACTCCTGCGTTGCTTTTCTCATTCCCACGTGTTTACTATACCGCGCTCGAACGCCCGGGGGAGTAGACGGTATCTCCTAATTCACCCATAGGCGCTTGTAGCCAGGCGCCTGCGACTCCTCGTCGCCGCTGCCGCATATACTGCCTCGGGTGACACGCACCGATGGCAGCAGCCGAGCCGCGCACCGTACGAAGTTGCCGGGACGCCCCATGTCGCCAGGCGTCCCTCCCCGAGTGGGGCGGAGAAAGAAATAACCGCGATTCTTATCCGGACATCTGGCCACATTGCCTGTCCACGGCTCTAGAGCCCTCGCGGGCACGGCGGCGCATTCGCCTCTCCTCCGGGCTGCGCGACGGCAGACGAAAGGGCGGGCGAAGGAAGGAGGGAGACGTGGCGCACGAGTTTGAGTATGTGTCTGCTTCCCGGCGTAATCGTCTGCGTAATCGTCACTCGCGCTGGGCTAATGTTGGCGCTGGCGCGCTTCGACCTAGAAAAAGCTCGGGGCACGGACGAAGAAGGGCCAAGCGACAGGAAGGGGTGTGTGTCGAGAGGAGTGGGGAAAAGCGTGTTCTGCCCCCTCCTCCAAGTGTGGCCCGCATCGTCTCCTGGAGTCAGCGAGAGCACGTTTCTTATTTCTCGCTGCTGGGGAGCGGACAAGTTACTACCGAGTTCCCGCCGTCTCTGCACGGGGCGAACAGTAGGCGATGGATATTTCATGCCACTTGATGGCGAAGGCGACACAGTCGTACTCGTGCAGCGATGTGCATGGGGGCACAATCTCGTGCATCGCGCAAGGCGCGAGAATCCGAGTGTTAAAGGCTTCAGGAAATGCGAGATAGATCTCTACATATATATGAATGAGAATAAAGATTGGCAACAAATGCGTGCACGCTCCTGGCCTCCGTTCGAAATTTTATGCCATTTTCCGCGCTCATATTCTCAGTGCTCTTGGCGTCACTTTGTGCCCGTGAGGATGTGGAGGTTTGTTTGGCACTGTGACGTACGAAGCAGTCTGGCGGGGATGTAGAACGCCTTCACAGTCGGCAAAAATAACCGCAAAATTGTACAATGCTCGACGACGGCTATCTGACCAGTTGTTCATCTAACGCTATCGCAGCTGGGAGTGGAGCGGAGAATAAAACAAACGTATAATATAGGTACTATCGGCGTCCAATGCGAGCAGCAGAGCGCGTTGCCAAAGGTCCAGTTCAGGCCGTCTGCCTGTCGCCGCCAGAGCTCATACGCGCTCATTCGGGTTGCGGTAGTTTTTCTTGTGTTTTCTTAGTCGTTCATTTTCCCGCTTTGCCACTGGTGCGCCAGATTCGCTCTCTCCACCGATCTCGACTTGCGCATCGCGGTTTTGTTGGCGGCCCCTGCTGGAGCCCGCGTGTGCGAAGCGAGCGTTCGTAGCTCCCTGGCCTGCAGCACTTCGATTTTTGCTTCCATCATCGTCATGTTATCAGCGTATAGCTGTGATTCGAACAGTAAAAAAAAAGGAAGTTTTGGTGGGTGTCAGACGAGACAGTTCCCGAATCGCTTGTTTCTGGTATCTTTATCGCCACCAGAAAAGCTAAAATACACTGGAATCGAACATTCACGCGTCAGCGTACGGCCCGAAAAGAGAGCCCGAATGTGTCTCTTTACCGTCACGGCGTGCAGCAACGCGTCGTAACAGGTCCCGTGCAGTGTCTGCAATTACCAGACTGTTCCAGGCATTCTGTAGTGTGGACGGCTGTGGTGTGGGCCTCGTGGGCGAAGACAGCGGGTTACCGACAAGGAATGAGACATAACTAACAATAGTTATGTCTCATTCCTGTCTGGCGTGTCTGCACCAGCGGCCACAAGGCCGCTGGTGCAGACACGCCAGACATTACGGCTGGTGAGGTAAAGGACACTTTTAAACTACGCCAGCACGTCAATCTTTAGACATTGTCTATGCGGGCATGTTCAGCGAAGGTGTTGTACTGTCCCAGAAGTCAGCGGTCTCCGAAGCAAACCGAAAAGCAAGGCTTGTGTTTGCACAAGACATTCATCATGGACTACGGCGAACTTGCGCTGCTTCGTGTTCTCCAACAAGTCAGCGCTTTCAACGCATTGGGATCCGCGTCAGCGATTTGGAGAGCCGACAACACCAGGTGCGGCTTTCCTACCATATGCGCATGCCGACCCTACATATTTTAGATAGGACTGCTTTAATGCAACAGTCATAATATTGCGACGCGAAAAAAATGCCGTCGTTCTTTTCTTAAATCACTCAACCGGTCGGACTCTGTTCACAGCGCAATCAGACGGTGATAACACTATTGTTATCCTGTGACAACAAGATTAATTCTCTGCCCTACTTGAGCATCCAGCAATGACGCGTTCTTTTCCCCCTAGATTAGAATGGAATGACTTGTAGTTTAACAGGGGCTTCGCGCTTCTATGTTCACCCGTGAAGATCCTCAGCATAGCACATTGCAATTTTTAGATTTACAGCTCACGTTTGAACCTAACCACCTGTCTTGGCAATCTCCCTTGTAGAAGCGAGAAAGTCCCCGTTTAACTATCCGATAACACGCCCCGGATAAAAGTAAAATCAAAGTGCTGCAGGCCAGGGAGCTGAGAGCGCTTCATCTATGCGGTCTAGAGCAGTGGCTGCCAGCGATACCGCGCTGCGCAAGTTGCGATAGGAGGAAATACTGCGCGTGGCGCCCCAGCGGCAAAGCGAGAAAACGAACGCCAAAGAAAACAGAAGAAAAGCTATCGCAAACCAGAGGAGTGCGCCTCTCTCTGACGGCGACAGGCAGAGGGCGTAAAATGGAAATGTGCCACGCGCACCGCTGTTCGCATTTCATTCGACGCAGATAGGACATGGCGCAGAATCTGTTATTGATTGATGTGAGGTCGATAATCGTGAATTATTGCGGCGCTTTTGAGTTTTTGTTTTTTTTTTTATTCGAGAAGTGTGCCATGAGGCATAAGTTGAAAAAGGAAAGGGGGGAAGGAATGCACGGGATTGAAAGTTAAAAGAAGGAGTGAAGAACCGTTGCGCTGAGGTAGACGCAGAGGTTGTTAATGAAACGGTTGTCCATTGTCCACTTCACGAAGTCACTTTCGCGGTTCCACCGCAGGCCAACCTCCCTGAGGAGCCGTTTTCTGATAGCAGCCGTCGCTGGGCACGTCCACAACAAGTGCCGCACATCACATATGTCCGGTGCAGCGCCACAGTGAGGGCACCTGTCAGGTAGTGGCAGATCTTTGGCACGCCACCGATGACGGACAGATGGTGTCAGAGCCGCCCCTGCCCGAATCCGGCGCACGGATACCTCCTCCTGCCGAGTAAGACTACGGGGGAGAGGGTGCGAACACGGAGGAATTAGAGCGCGTGTTCGCTGGCGCAGAACTTCGGAATCGGAAACGTGGGACAGGAACGGATCTGGGGGAAGAGGGGAAGGTGGCGGATCGTCTAATGTATGAAGATGAGTCATAGCATCCGCTTGAATGTTATGTGGATCCTGGGCATGGCCGCGAATCCAGTGTATGCGCACAGGACATGGATACTTTGCGCAGAGCACATGAATAGATTGTGAAATCTGGAACGTTCGTCGAACAGCCTTCAGCTGTTTAAGGGCGGCGCGGGAGTCGGTGTAAATGTGAACTGTATTGAATGTTGGAACGAGCGGAAGGGAAGCAATGGCATTGTAAATGGCTTGAAGTTCCAATGCCAGGGGAGTGCACGTATCCGCAGTATACGTCGCGCGGGAGTTGAGATGCGGATGAGATGGACTATACACAGCAGTAACTCCCCTCTCTGCAGAATGAGATGCATCCGTGTATAATATGCACCCTTCAGGCAGATACGCTGCTGATACCGACGGGGAAACAGTGGGGCGATTGTCAGTGAGCTGGCAATAGGACCATGGTGGAAGTGTCTTTAAACGATGAAGTTTGAGAGACTGTTTTCGAGCTCTATTTGCCACCCGTTGGTCGATGATCTCACTGAGTGTATTAAGTTAGGCGAACTCCTGTAGCACAGGTATGGGTGTTAAACGAGGCAGATATGTTATGACGCGCATAGCCTCACGATTGATAGCTTCAAGGGAGTCCCACTGTCTGCGGGTGAGACGTTGAAATTGAGCCTGATATACTATCCGTGGCTGAAGGATAGAGCGCACAAGCTGGCGGGCCGTATGAGCACGTGCGCCACCAGAGCGCATAGCTATGCGACGAATCAGACCTAGAGTAGCGTGAGCCGATTTACGGGTGGCTGTCAACCACGGGGTGCCAGTCCCAGATGTATGGAGGAGAAGACCAAGAATACGAACAGTTTCTACCTGAGGAATCAGAGAATTATGTACCGTAAAATTTAAAGGGGGAGCTTTCCGTAAGGCGGCTTTATTTCCAATTCGAATGAAACATGATTTAGTAGGAGAGAGTGTTAGACCCAAAGGTGGGAGGCGAGATGTCAATACATCCAGCGCGTGTTGAAGGACCGACTGATGAATAGACGCATCTGGATGACAGCACCACAAGGTGATATCATCGGCATATGCAAGCACGCGGATAGAAGGGATGGTCTCTAGGGCTCGGAATGGAGAGGAGGAACCGGTGAGGGAGACCAAGAGTTTGAAGGGAGGCAAGAATGGCAGAGTGAAGGATGTTATCATATGCCTTTGTTATGTCTGTAGCGATTACGGTTCGTACAAGGTGACTCTGTGGAGAGTGGTCAAGCACGTCAGCAGCCAAAGTAGCAAGGCCGTCCTCCGTTCCAATATGTGGGCGGAAACCAATTTGGGAATCTGGGTAACAATCATGGGATTCCAGCCACCATGATAAGCGTGCGGCTAGAATGTTTTCATAAAGCTTGCAGATGGTAGGGGTAAGGGAAATTGGACGAAGGGCCGAGAGAGATACTGGAGGCTGACCTGACTTGGGGATTGGAACCACAATAGAATGCTTCCAGTCTCCCGGCATGATGCCAGAAAGCCACACTTCGTTAAAAGTATCAAGTAGGGTTTCCAAAGCCCTCCCTTCCAAGTTACGGAATAAGGAGTTAGGTATGCCGTCGTGCCCGGGAGTATTAGTAGTTTTTAAACGGTTAATGGAGGCCAGCAGCTCTGCCATGGTGAGGTCAGAAGTAATCCCATCGGGGGGCTCTGTTACCGATAAGTCAGGTGGAGACGTAGCGGTGCAGTCATGGTTTGGAAAAAATTGACGGGCCGCTTGTTGTGCAAATGTGTCCTCATCCACATTTAGCGCGAGGCGAATGCTCTCTGTGTAATCTGCAACCTGAGAAGGGCGCTCCATGGCGTGAAACACTCTCCAAAGATGTCGATTGCCCTGCGTAGAGGACAGGCGGGCACACCATGCAGCCCAGCGTTGCCTGCCTAGCCGCTTTGCATAGCGCCGCGCCCGTGCGGTAGCGCGGTGAAGAGTGGGAAGAGCCGAAGGGTCATCGGGGTGACGAGTAGCGTAAAGATCCGCCTGGCGACGAAGAGCCCACAGATTCAAGAGATGTATGTCCGGGTTTGGGTCATCTTCATTTACAGTAGTGGTAATAGTGTGAGTAGCGAGAACATCAGATAGAGTAGACAATGCTGAAGAGGGGTTGAATGTAGATAAATGATTGTCTGCGCGTACAGAATCCCATGATGTTATTCGTACAGTGCGGCGTATTTTCGTAGACGCGTAGGCGTGAGGGAGATAAAAATAGGGCTGTGATCGCTACCCCAAGTATCAGAATCAACAGCCCAACGAGGGTTACCGGGGCCTAACCACCAAGTCAAATCAGGTGAATACGGGCCACCTCGTGGGCGGGTAGAAGTATTCGGGTGGTTTAAAAGTTGAAAGGAATGATCTGAAAAGCTCCCTTGGATGTGTGAACCCCTTGAGGAATCCGATGGGTAACCCCACGCAGTGTGTGCGCCGTTGAAGTCACCGCCAACTAGAATAGGGATACCCGAGTTGGTAGAACGTAGAAAACGAACCCATCCCAGATTGGGAGATGCGGAGCCAGGACGACTATAAAAAGAAACTAGAATAAGGGGTGTGCGTGCAGGTTTTACGAGAAGGGCGACAACCTCTTGACGTGTGTTGCACCACCGTGAAAGGTCGAGCGGTGTGTGCGGAACTGAACTGTGAATATAAATTGCAGATTTACCTGGGCTGAGGGAGGAGGCGGTGCAACGGCGATCAGGGATAGATGGTGAATGGTATGCGCAGAAACCTGAAAGGCGTGGGAGTGCATTATGCTCTTGCAGTAGGAACGCCCATGCCCTCAGCTTTCCGTCGCGAAGGCGGATGTTCACTTCAGAGGCCTTATTAGCGAAACCTCGACAGTTCCACTGCACCACCACCGATGATGATGCGCTATCCATGACGAGGCCGAAGAGCTTCCACGATGAGGGATGTCACCTGCTTCATCAGCGCTAATATCTTGTCCACTGTCGGGGTAGTCACGGCTAACAGGTGGTCGGCACCTGATTGTGGGCCAGTGCTTACCCTTGGTGATTCCTCTGATGATTGCTCCCGAGTTATGAGAATTCTTCGAGAGGATTGAGAACGACGCTGTTCCCGGCGCTGGGTGAGTTCGTCTAGTCGGCGGCGAGCCTCCGCGATTGCATTGTCTAAAGCTGTGTCTTCATCTGTAGTATCCACATGTGATGGATGCACTGGACGTTTGGGCGTACCATTTGATCCGGGAAGGTGAGCCGCTTGTGCATATGTACGCTGGCGAGGAGACGTATGGTGAGCAGCAGGCTCAGATAAAGGAAGGTCAGGGAAGTCGTTGTCGTCACATGCGAGAGCTGCAAAGCGATTACTTGTAGGGACATCCATTTTTGCAGGCGACTTGTGAAACTTCTTCGCTTGCTTCTTCTTTGGACAAGCGGGGGAGCGAATGTCATGGTCCGGCGATTTGCACAGGGCACAATGAGCTGTTGGTTCATTCATGTCGGCCACAGCTGCTGGATTAGGGCAGGTATTTTGCATATGTCCTTCTTTGTGGCAGTGATAGCAAAAAATACGACGAGGTCGGAAGGGCTGTGGTTTGACGATCGCACCGTAGTAGGTAAGGTACTTCGGGAGAGTCAACGGGCCTTGCAGGATGAGCAGGTATGAGCCCCGGCGACCCATAGGCCGTGCTTGCAGTACAACATGAGTTGAGCAGCGAATATTTGCGCGCACCTCCTCGGGAGGGCTCGTGCTGTCGACATGATAAACCATGCAGCGGAGTGTGTCAGGACCAGATGCAGTTTACCGTGATGGGTGTTCGTCTTTTGGGCCAGATTTTACGGAGAAATTAGCTCTTTACGTACCATGAGGAAAGTGGGCATTTTCTATGTTTAATTATTTATGGCTGAAAAGTTACATTAGCATGCAGCACATCAAAATGAGGCGAAATAAATGTATTTTTGAGAGCTAATCCTAACTCGGCTAACCCTGGAATTCAGCAAAAAGCAAGCACGCTTGCTAGGCGTCTGAGGCTCGCCCATGGCAGCTCCGCTACACGCTCGCGACAGCCGATCTATGTCAGGCATACTTGATTGAAGCAATAGAAAAAACTCCAAAATCAGGCTGCACTCTTCGTATCCAATAATTATAACCCCTTTCAAAGTATCACTGAGATAAAATCTTTGCTGGGCTGGGAACCGTTAAAGATCAGGAGAAGAAATTTGAGACTTAAATTCTTCCACCGCATCTTCTATAATCAAACAGGAATTGATAGCCGTAACTACCTTTTTGGAGCCAACTTACGTCTCGACTCGGCACGACCACTCCAAGAAGGTGCGTGAATACAGTTCTAGTACAAACAGTTTTTCTAGATCACTTTCCACAAAGTATGAAGGACTAGAACTTTTTGCCGGAAGAGTGGCGTTTCAGTGTTTGATAAAAGCGATTTTTATTGTCGACTGTATACCTGAGAATCTACTCCTGTCTTACTGTTGTTCAAGCTTTCTGTTTACATTTAATAATGTTCACGTCATTGTTTTGTTTCACTTTGATGTTAACTACGCTTAATGTTCTTGTTGATTTTTCTGTGAAAATGATACGTCGTTTTCAAACTGTCTCCCCTGCGATAATGCCTTCGAGGCGACGCAGGTATTCTGTAAATAAAGTAATATACCCACACGACCACGCGGATATGACGAGGTCTTGCTAACCCCATTGGATGTCATCACGTGGCTTCACATCACCCCAACGGGTGTTCTTAAGGACAAAGGTCAGCCCAAAGGTCACCCAACGTCAATGGTCAACTAAATGTCATGGTCAAGGTCAGGGGTCAAGGGTTCGACACTATAAACTATACCACATATGGTCATACACGGCTATCCTTGGTTGGTCTGAAGGTCGTTCAAGGTTGTTGTGCTGCCTACCCGAAGACTGCTTTACCCAGCGTATAGTGAAGTTTTTCGATTGAAAAGAGCTGCTTTATGATCGAACCAAACCAGCACGCCCAGCTCTTGACCCTTCTTAACCTTCGTTCAAAGTAAAAAAAAAATTAATGAAGTTATATACCGGCGTACTTGACATACTAGCGCACAAAACAATGTCTCGTCAATAACAATAGTGGGGCCTCCGTCAACACACCTCAGTAACGCAAAGGGGCTTTACAGCGCATACGCAGCTGTTTGGAGGAGAACGTTTGCAGCTGGACGCTCGCGCAACAGAAAGACCGAGACGAAAAGAGTCGGTCGGCTCAGACTAATTGCACAGCGTTGGTCACAGAGGCGCAACAATGGCAGGTCAGGCGCCGTGCCTTTTTTCCCAGTACTCGATGCTTCGAAGCACCGCAATTACAGCCCACAAGGGAGTTGACAGACCGCAGTGTCTGCCGCGTCACTCGTTAAGAAGCACAAAAGCCCCAATGGCGAAAGCACTGCCCGCTGACGCAGCCCGCTGATGATGTCCGCTAGGGTTTCGGCTACGCAAAATTAAAACTGGGGCCTTACGACCTCAGCAGCAGTCCTCTTAACGGATCAAGGCCGCCGTTCACAGGGCGCAAACTGAACGACCGGTTATCTCTATTCATTCCAAGTCAGAAGGACACCTGCAATTCGCAATCAGTGCAGTCCACGCACCACTTTGTCGATAATTGACTTACTGGTACCGATGCGTTTACGTCCTGAAGCTGGGCGACTCGATCGATTGTAGCACAGCCGGCACGCATCATCTGCTACGAGGATGCAATAAAACAAGATCCACGGGTCCCGTTCATTATGATTAGCAAAGCTTCCTTTGGCGCTTTCGCCTGCGTTCAGTGGAAGACAGACTTAAAATGCTGCCTTCTGAACCAACAAGTCTGCCTCGTCTTCTATCGGAAGTGAAACATTGGTGCCACGATACGCAACTAAATGCGGCACTGGGCAAAAGCTTCCGGGCTGTGGCTGCTCCTGAAAAGCAGCAACAGCGAGCCAACACTGCCGACTTTATCGGTTGTTATGACGCACTGGATGTGTCCTAATAGAGGTCATGACGGCGAACGATATCCGTAGAAGCCGCGCGGTGGTCCACAAAAAGAGACGCCCTTTTGTTCATCAGGTGCCGTTATGTTCTTTATTTTAAACTGACTCCTTGAACGCTTGATAACCAGCGTCACCAGCGCCAACTCCAGATGTCTGACAAAGCGCAGACGATGGATATCATTCTTGCCATTCAGTAGCGACTTTGGCGTAGGCAGGACTGACGTCTGGGAATTGAATTTCTTCCTTTACCTGATAGCGAAAGGCCGTCGTCAAATCGTTGAACGGCGCCGGAGGTAAGCTGCTCGGACAGCGCATGAATTGAATACACGAGTGTGCGCGACCAGAGAATTGCTATCTGTGGTCAGAGGCGCCGGCGGCAATAGATTCCGGGTGCCGAGGAGAAGCAGTGGGTAAGCAATCAGAGTCCGGGGAAAGAACGAAATCACTTATGACTACGTCGGAGGCGACGGTGCACGAAAAGCGGGGAGTTGCTGACGAGGAGGAAGGTGACTTATTGCAGGCTGTGCTCCATTTTGCCGAGTTCCGTGCACTGCATCGCAAGGCCCGGAACACGTGAAAGACAATCCTCTCCTGCGGGCAATATTTAAAGGCGAAAGACAAAGAAGGCTCGAAATGATGCGCGCTGGTTTTCTGTCGCTATAGTCTAGACAAGGAGGAAAGTTTGGACACTGCCGCTGTTCCTCCTCACCCGCAGCGCAAAGACGCAGGCGAGGATCAAAAGACGCGCGCTAGCATAGGGTTGACGGAGAGTGTCCGTATGGCGTTTCGTGCCTACTGCAAGCAGCCGCAAGTGCAGCTTCCACGGTACTGCACTGAATTCACGTGACACTATTCGGTCTATGCCGCCTTTACTTGTTTGCCCTCCCTCCCTTGCCTGCCCAGTGACGCGCAGGCGTGACGCAATTAGTCACAGCCCCCGCCTCTCGCGGTCGGCGGCACTGCTCCCAATATCGCCTGCGCTATCCGTCTTCCCTTCGCTCTGCCGCGGTCTTTTCCGATGCTAGACCGCGCGAAGAACAGATCCTCACCGCCGTTCTTTCAGACGTCGAATGAGTCTCCGCTCACCCTCGAAGATTCAATTCAACCGCGCGGCATAGGATACACGAAGATCGGACGCCTCGGCCGAGGCCGGCGGCCGACTGACGCATTCGAGGTCGACGCGAACCGAGCGGTCGGAGCTGTTGCTTTTAGCGCCACCGGGTGGTGTTTATCCATCACTTCGCCGTTAGGTCGCGGCTCGCGCCAAGCGGAGGGCCATGTATCTGATTGTGGCCGCAAAGTTGTCATTCTGATGAGAAGGAAGGGAATAGTGGGGACTGCAGGGACGTGCGAGATATTGGATGCTGCCGCGGCCCCGCCGGACTTGCGTAGCGCGGACACGTAGCGCGGACTGTCGACGCGGACACGTTTTTGAGTGCCGCCGGCGAGATTATTTGCTAGATCAGGCACGTCACGCGTCAATTGGGAGACCGGAGGGAGGAGAGGAAGGGGAGATGGAGAAGGGAGGCTTCGACATGGTCCTTACATGAATGCTACGCTACCTGGGCAGCATCCCCCCCCCCCCCCCCCCTCTCCCCTCAATTTTTGACCGGTAGAACAAAAGCCTCTACATATCGAGTACCACCGTCCTGAAGCGGTGGGACTCGAATGTCTCTGCTGAATTTTTTCAGTCAACAGCATCATCAGTCGGTCTTCATCTACTGCACGAGTCAGATCCCCTCTCACTGACCTCTAATCAACCCTGATCTCTGTCAGCTGCGGGCCGCACTATCCCCGCGTATTCCGTGATCTCACCAGGCAGCTTGACAGCTGCTGCGTTTACATACCCCTGGAGGTATTCTGTATCGGCCCTGATCTTGGGGCATTTGGGAAAGTGAGCTATATTATGCCACCCGAAGTTGAGACGCATTAGTGGGGTTAGGAAAGTAAGTCAGTCAGTCAGTCGGAATTTTTCAAGCATATTTGCTTATTGCCGTGGAATCACCTTCGTTATCACGTGGGACCATCATGATAATTGCAATTATCTCCTCTCCGAATGGTAAATATCCTCATGATGTCCATATCCTCTTGTTTTCAGCTGGGACATCGACTCGCGTTTGTACTTGGCAGTCTCCTTTCCTTAAAACGTGGTATTCACCCAACATTTGACGCAGATACACGTACCTGGTGTGGTGATATTTCCACATTCCCACACAATTCCATGGGCATCTACAGCGGAAGCCCAACCTTTTAAATCCGCACAACACGGCGCTGGAGCAGCGGGAGGAACACTGACCAGCGGTACCCTAGAAGACAAAGAGGCGCTAGTCTCCATCGCCAAGGCGTCGACGGAAGCTGCTGGAATCCTGGGATGAGGACCCCACCCACAATTCGCTCCGCTCTCCTTTTACGCAATCAATGTTTCTTGTATCTCTTCTTTCGTACCCTGTTTCTTAACGCAAACACCATCATTTTCCGTACCTAGGCTCTGCGAGCGTAATAAGAGTGAGTCACAGCGCGAAAACTTGCTGGTGAGATCGACTGAATAATTTAACTCCGCCGACTTTTTCGTCTCCGGTGTCTTGACGCCGGACAGCCTAGCCCGCCTTACCGGTGTCCACTGGAGGCGCGACCCGCGTCTGTGGCCTCATTCCTGGATACGATCGTAAGCAGCGAAACGCGCCCCCGCGGCTGAGTATCGCGGCGACGCCACGTTGTCTGACACCGCGACGGTGTCATCGCTCGCTAAGTGTAGCTGAAACACAAGATCCACGAAATATCTAGCCGCTTATAAAACAAAAGAGTCGTCAGCGTCAGTTATTTGCTTAGGGCTTCCTCCTGATGGCATCTGTGGTACGATTTCGCATGGGCTGCATCAAAGAGTTGTGACTTCTAGAGCACTCCACGGGCTCGCGCCGAGCTGGGCCGGCTAGGGCCTGTACAAAAGCCTGTTCCTGGCTTTTTATTGATTCTTCGGGCATTCTAGCAGCGACACAGATGAGACAGGGTCATTGTGTGAGCTGAGAAAAAAAATGACTCAAACTTCATTTCCTTACTTTTTGTTATATACTTTAGTTGCATTTTTCCAACTCGAGAAACATCACAAACAATACAGCTATTCTTTGTTTTTGTTTCTGCCTGGTGCCAGCAACGTCTCGGAAGTGAAAAAATCCCGGCACTAAAATCTCACAGAGAGTTAATTCTTCGTTGAGGCGGAGTCATAGAAAGTTTAAGTGCGTCATTTGTAGACCAATTTTTACCGTTGTCACTTAAAGTGCAGTGTCCAAGTAACTTCGCACGAGCTCAGTTGGTTACGTTGACCGATACAAGAAAAGTGAAATGGCGCTTTTCAGTGCCTGAAGAGCAGCAGCAAAAGACCGCTCCCTCCGCTTCTGGCGCTGCCAGGGATGTCAGAAAATTACACGGTGCGGTATTAAGCAATGAGAGCGAATATAGTCCTTCTCTCCGGCCTTGCCATGAAACCACAGCAAGAAGACTTCATATAATGTCGTCTTATACATAAGATGTTCGTTTTGTCGACGGCCATTTCATCAAACTACTTGCCTTACTCTCATGAAAAATAGCGTGATTAGATTAGTAGGTTTAGCATCGTTTGTTGCAGACATCATAGCAGCTCGAAGAGGTTTAGCGAGTGACATGAATTTAAGGGCTCCCATGACTACGATATGCGTCACATGACAACGGGCCACAAGACTTATTAATCGACCCACTGGTCATGTGACCGATGACTATGGGTCACGCGACCCTGCCATGTGATAGCATCATATTACGCAGACGACTCCCACACCATCTCGGCGGGGTCAGGCTATAATAGCTGACTCCGAAAAGAATTACCAAAGTTTTCCGTGTACCGTGTAGACTCCACGTAAAAAGAAAGAGACGCAAGAAAAAAAATACCTGAATAGAGCGGCCATGGCCACAGCGTAAAGTAAGCTCACGACCCGCGGGGATTGAAGAGTATCGATTACGCGTACACCCGCCGTCTCCAATATAACCGAAGCGACTCCCAAGCAAAAGCGAAGAACCCTTCGGGACGGAAAGAAAGCGCTTGCATAATGAAGGAAGCGCTTGACGAAGCATGGAGTGGCGCCGTCGGCGGTGGTCTGTTCAGCGGGTGCGCCCAGCACTGACGGACAGTGCAAAGGTCGGACGACCAACAAGCAGCCGTGGTCCCGCACAGCTGGCTTCTCCACGACTCGGGATATCACTCGTCCATGGAGACTTTCGCCTCACGACACGCACGCGTCTTTGTTCTGGAAGGCAGCGTAAAAGAAATTCAAGAAAGCAGAAGAAACGTTCGATGCAAAGGCTAAACACGAGGTACAACTGCTGCAGAAATGCAGTACCACCACGCGCAAGATGACAACAGATATGCGGCATTCTGGAGAACCCTCTCTTCTACGGCTCGTGTGCCTCTTGATATGGATCGCTTGTCTTACTATCGGTCCATCTCAGCGTGTCCGACTTTTCCGGGGTCACTTCATGCGCTCCACGAGGCTCAGTTCTGGGGCCCACAAGCTTTCTTGCAGACACTAAAAGATGTTCCACCGCCCGAATTTTGTCAACCCGTTTAGTGCGCTGACGACTCAACCATTATCGTTCCTGTCACCCCTCCCCTTTCAGCATGAAGCATCTCGTGCTTTCTCAACGGGACTGAGCATTGGGGCAGGCAATACCTACCTTCCTAGCAATCATTGCAAAAGCGCCGTGATGCGTGCAGCGCCCAACCGGTCACCTTGTCGCCCCAAATACGCGCTCTCAGGTTAGCTGAAACGTCTTGCATATATTGTCTAGTCTACAATCCTGTTGTGACTCTCCGGGCTGAGTAAAATTTTGTGCACTGACTTTGTACATGCGTTCATGCGTTGCGTGCGTGTTACACGTCTGAAAACGCGGTAACACGGCCCTGCACGACCTAAGTATGGATCGGCCGCGAGGGAGAGGCTCGCTTATCCGCCACTGGATCTCGGCCTGACCCCGGCCGACGATGCAGGAAACAACGAGAGCGACGCAAGAGTCGCACCGCCGACAAGTACAATGATGCAGGAGGAGAAGGAGGAGGAGGAGGAGGAGGAGGAGGAGGAGGAGGAGGAGGAGGGGACTTTAATGGAACAGGAGAGGTATGCCTGGTTGTCGGCCCGCGTGCTACTCCAGGTGAGGGTGAAAGAAGAGAAGAGTAGAGAAGAGGATGGTGAAAAAAAAAAGTTTTTATGCCACGTTTTACGTGAAATTATTTTTTACAGCGGCTATCAATGGCCGCTTTCACCCTCTTTCTTACTCGGCCCCGTTTGCTCCATAATGAGCTAACCAGTTGTTCGGCTAACACACTGGGGCATATTCGGTCAACATACCGCATCTCTTGCACGGCTGCGACATTGTGCCTTTCAAAGCAGCGTGTAAAATTCTAGCTTCTCAAGAATATCTTTAAAAAGTTCAGCGGAAAAGCCAGTGGCGGAAGAAACTTTCTCGTATGACTAAGCGACGTATGGGGAGTAATTGCTAGCATCCTCAGTCTACCAAGGCCAATCTCGCCTTGCGCATGAACAGCCCCACCACCGCCATCTGGCTTCATGTGCTTCGCACTGTTTGCAGTGGTGTCACAAAAGCCAAATTTATGACAGCAAGAAGCGTTAGTCACATGCTTATTTTTTTCCTCTCAAGATTTGTTTTCTGAAACGCAATGTTCAAGCGCTTGTTCTTTCTCCGAAGGGATGCAAAGTGAAAGGCGATAGGACTCGTCAATTAACTTTTGAAGGAGAAGCAGGAAAACAAATCAAGACAAAGACAAACCTAGGAGCACCACGTAGTGCGCCAGTATTTTAAGGAAGGGGCTGATTTCGACGCAGAGGCTTGCTGATGTGTGAAATTCCGCCAAATGTTGTAAGATTCTCGAAGCAAACAAGAAAAACAATAGCCTCAGCGACAAAATTAATAACCGCTGTTATATAAATATGTCGGAGGAAGTTCTCGAACTTAAAAGCACTACGCAACGTTAAAGAGCTATAAGAATCGGAACGTTAAAGGAAATATGTAGTTTTTAAAAATCCTTTTCGACGCGAGGAATTGTTAAAAAAGTGCGCAAAACTTGCCTCTGACTACAGGCGTCGGCACTGCTTCGTAATTATAGCGTTAAAATTAATGACGCATGGTAGAGAGAAGGCAGGAAGATGGTATTCCTGACAACACAAAACAAAATGAACAATAATTGATGGGCGCCTCAGTCCACTAGCCAGCCTACATTTCAACAAAAGCACCTGTCTTCGTTTGCACGTTAACAAAGAAGCCAATGTGTGGCAGTATCTGGCAGCGACCACTGCGACCCATTTATCCAGCCCTTCACACAAAGTTCAGTAAACAAACAGCTAAAGTAGTATCAAAGGACACAATAGAAAAACCAAGCGAAAGGAAACACACACAGCGGCACGTTTCTTCGGTGCACTATCGCCTTGTTTCCATGGCGACAAATCGAGTAGTAGTCGCAGGTTTATCAGAGTTCAGGTAGTTTGAGTGCGCGCCGCAGCCATATGCAGAGTGTCGCTAATGACAGCAACCTGAGTCTGACGGCTTTGTCGGCCAAGCGCACACCAGCAGAGTCGCACCTTCAGTGCTTAATCGAGTTCGGCTTTTCATGCTAGAAATTAGTATTTAAAGGGCAGCTGCGGGTCTTTGTGGTCAACTGCCAGTCAGGAAGAACCTGTTTTCAGCACACCTATAGAGCACAGAACTCTGCCTCTATTAAAAAAGGCGGAGATTTACCGATGTATCCATGAAGATGTTCGGACAGTTTCTATATGTTGTTCTGTATCTCCGTTCTGAGCGCTACTTGCAGCTGTATACCGTGTAGGTAACCCTCTTTGACAACAGCTTAATAGGATTCATTCATCGCTTCCGCCACATTTCTGATGCCACAGCACGCTCACCACGTCCGCTGCAGGTACTCTTAATGAGCAGTACCAAAACAGAAAATAATACGTCCCAACACAGAGACGTGTATGTCTCCATCTGTTGCGTATTTTACGACAGGAACTGTCGTTACTCGCGGATAGATTTTCGTCGGCAAAGCAGGCTGCCACCTAAAAGCACGCGTGGACATGCTGGAGACCGCGGGCACTAATGACCGAAGCAGCTCATCTGTCGAAAGGCGCCACTGATCGCCGATTTCCACCTGTGCGACACTGCGCGCAGCACGGAGGCACAGTAAGCATGCACAGGCTGAGAATAAGAGAGAGAGATAGAGGGGGGAAGCAAAAAGATCAAAGTAAACAATCACCGAACATTCGGCGCATCCATCCCGAGAACGACGCGGAATACAGCTGACACTCTGGGAGAGGGAAACAAGCGGCCGCGGCAGGGTGAGGGCAGTGGATGGCAGCGAGACTAGATAGAGAGAGAAAAAGCTATTTAAAGACGACAGAAAGGGAACGTTTGGAAAGAAAAGGATAGCTAGGGACGAGTGCAAAATCACGCCAAGTGCTGAGGATGTGGGAAAAAAACACTCCGGCTGCCTAACTTCGTACAGTGTCAAGACCGCCAAACTCCTTGCTTCTTCCCGACATCCTCTTTCCCCCATCCTTTTCTCTGCGAACAGGCGTATATACCGCCGTGGATCGATGTAAGGATTGCACGCGGCCAAAGTGCGGGACGCCGCCGTAACGCTGCTCCAGGGGCACACGCAGTGTTCTTCACTAAAACCATACGCAACAAAATGCGTCGCCTTCGCTCGGCGTCACCGCTCGAGAGAAAAGACGCACTCACTGTCCTCCCTGTCTCCCTGATCGCTTCCTTTCCCTCCCGCAAAGCGGCCGTGAGCGACCGGCAGTGCAACGGCCTCCGATCCCGACAAAGGCTGCGCGCTTGTGCTCCCTCCTTCTGCATGTGGCGTGGGAGAGGACGGGGGCTCTCCGACGCTGCCATCTCAGCCAGCCAGCCAGCCATTGTGCCGGCTTGGAATCAAAGGGCTGCCACCCAGGATCTCGGGGAACGACTCCGCTGCAGCGCCATAACGGCGCTACACTTTCTTTCCTGGCCACCCCGTTCACTCTCCTTCTTCACTCTCTCTCTCTCCTTGCTGTGAAGCTCTCCAACCCCGCTCTGCCGGCACCCTCATGATCCGTGTTGTCCACGAGTTGTGGGCTGGGCAGGAGCGGCACCGACACAAAGCCACTTAGCGGGGCAGAGTCAAGAAAACTTTACTCCCTTCAAGTCTGCAATTGTGCTCAACAAGGGGTAGTGAAATGTTTCTACACCGGGCATTCTGCGCAACGAGGAACAAGGAATACGAAAAAAAATCTAATGCATTTTTTTGTATGTACGTCACTGCTGGCAGGAAAGTGCACCTGCTAAAAATCCGCACGGGGTGTAACCTCTTACTGCAAGTTTATTATTCTAAATTCACTCTTGGTTCTTACTCAGACAAACGACAAACGAGCTAAAAAAAGATGTATCTGACTCAATTCAGTGAGGTCACTTCATTCTGGTTCGACTAATTTCGGAAAATAGGAATGTATAACGTACTCCGACGCAAAGATGTCTTTTTGCGCGAACCATATGCCATAGCTCGGTGTGCCATTCGGCGTAGTGAGGAAGTTATATTGGCAGGATATTACAGCATTTCGGGTATAACCTGAAGTATGCCAGCCAGGTTGCGCAAGAGGGTAGACTCAGTAAACAAAGTCGATCGCCCTGACATGGCAACAATTAAATTGTTGTAATCAAACTGCACTAGCTTAATTATTTTCCCGGTAATTGGCAAGTTAATTGACTAATATTTTGATCTAGTAGTTTAATTATATAATAAATTACATCGGGGCAGCAAGCAGTAATTTTGCAGCACAGTTAATAAATTACTTCCTAAATTGCTTTTATAAAAAGGGAGCCGCTGCTACCTGTGTCCGCAATACGTTGGTCTGTCGTTGAGTAGGGCGCCTCGAAAGCAGGAGCGGCGCGCGAAAAGCTTTGGCCAGCGAAGTGGCGCACGCGGACAAGCGGCGATGTGCGCGCATGTGGGAGCATCCTTGGCGCTGTGGACAGGGAGAACTACTTAACGCCGCGTACGCATGCAGAGACATCGAAGCGCGTTTGTACGAATTTCGAGTGGCACCCGAGGCTGGAAAGCTTTTCATCATGTGCAAAAGAGGGCTGCCCTCACATGCGGCAGTAGAGTGGCTGTCCTCCCCCCCCCCCCCCCCCCCCCCCCCCTAGCATGGCCATCCTTTCTTCAAAACGGGGACAAATGTGCGACGCCAACTTTGAACTGCTTCTGCAATGCTTATAGGAGCTGTGATCAGTACTTTGTAGTACCCGTGAAAACTAAAAATTAATGAAAAAACTATTCTGTATCATAATGTAATACCGCAGACTTTTTTGTGGGCAGTATGTGGTAAAATAAATAAATTTTATTTCCACTATTTTAGGAACGTTACTTTTATTGTATATAAATTATTTTTCAAGAGCAGTTTTTTCACATGTTACACACCCGCCGCGGTAGCTCAGTGGTTAGGGCGCTCGGCTACTGATCCAGAGTTCCCTGGCTCGAACCCGACCGCGGCTGCTGCGTTTTTAAGGCGCCCATGTGCTGTGCGATGTCAGTGCACGTTAAAGATCCCCATGTGGTTGAAATTATTCCGAAACCCTCCGCTAAGGCATTTCGTTCTTCCTTTCTTCTTTGACTCTCTCCTTTATTCCTTCCCTTACGGCGCGGTTCAGGTGTCCAACGATATATGAGACAGATACTGCGCCATTTACTTTAATAATAATAATAATTGTTTTTTTTGGGGAAAGGAAATGGCGCAGTATCTGTCTCATATATCTTTGGACACCTGAACCGCGCCGTAAGGGAAGGGATAAAGGAGGGAGTGAAAGAAGAAAGGAAGAATAGGTGCCGTAGTGGAGGGCTCCGGAATAATTTCGACCACCTGGGGATCTTTAACGTGCACTGACATCGCACAGCACACGGGGGCCTTAGCATTTACTTTCCCCAAAAACCAATTATTATTATCACATGTTGCACAATCATAAAATTTTGCCGGCTGCGGTTTTCGTGACATTCTGTGCGAGAATTAAACATCACAACTGAGGCGTGTATTAAAGGCTTGTGCTTCCAGGCTCTTCTTGCGCAAGAAGGCACGCAGAAAGACATAACATTTAAAAAAAAATGGCCAAACCCATGACGATGTCGTTTTCAGATAATTTCTAAGAACTGACATTAGCGTTCTGCCGGCATACATCGAAGGCACTCGTGACGGGCGCGACGGGATGTAATTGAATCACGCGCGCAATCCTAACGACGAGAAGACAGGTCGTCGACCCCACTAAGAAAAGGTAACTGTGTCGTTACCAGACCAGTAAAATGCGAACGCCGCTCGCGCTTTAGCTGGCTGCGAAGTACAATGGCCGCTTCAACCTCTAAATTAAAAAAAAATACTTGCGAGCTGCGGATATGTTACCAAAGCACGCCACGCCAGCGTAAATCTTCGAGCCCGGTCATTAGCTGAGGACATTAGGCATCGCCAAATGGCGGCTCTGTCACAACAGACAAGACACATGTCTCGTCAATAATGAACTTGCAGTGCGGAAAACGTTGGCACCGTAGTCGATATTTACTCACGGTACGCTTCACAGGCGACGCTCTCGCTTCGTTGCTCTACTGTTGCACTGAGTGAGGAGAGTGCAATTATAGTGACCCCTGGCGACACTTGGATTACCGAGAAGTCTGCCTTCGATGGCATGTTAGAGAATCATTTCGAACGTGGTTGTAATTCCCTGTCGTGCAACAAAATATTCGGGTCGGGGCCGCCTCTGCGTTTCAACACTCTCGTGGAGCATACACAGTGAGGAGGCCTCGAGTATCCCACATCGTGGTCTTCAACATCCCATGTTATGCAGACAAAAAGAGTCTGGACAGCTACCGAGAGATTTTTGCCATAATTCGTGTGTGGCGCCTTAGAATGTAAGCCTAATTATCAGTTTTTTCAACAGCGAAATTTCGTGCTATTAACCTTAATGCACTCGTGTGCAGGTGCATTCAAAGCTAACAGCGCGAATTAGAGCCCGCTACTAGCTAACACGACGTAAAAACATCTAGAACACGCCCACCAGTCCTATACTCCTCTATACCTCTCCCCAGCTAACAGCTTCAGGTATTGTTGCTTTTTAAATACATTCAGGCATTCAATCTAAACGCCGGGCCTCAACATATAAAACAAAACTGGAAGCCTGTTTTGTAACACATGTAGGAAAATGTTCTTCGTAGCTTGGCTCTCATATATCATATAGTATATGCGTTTAATGCACGACAAGATTTTATAGAAGCTTGAATATTTCGTGCGAATATTGTTTCCATGCATTTTACTCTTCATGGACATGCCTTCGTGGGGGGCACGCACAATTTATTTTCACGAATACCGTGCATCTCTCTTCCTTCCTTTCTTCCGCCTTCTTTGTTCGTGGTCACTGTGACTCGATCGAGAAAACGAGGCAGTGTTTCGAAAGGGACTACAGATGAGACGAGAAAAAGGGCTGAACTACGCCTCGCTGGCGTCGACGGTGAAAGATACGTGTTAGTCTGTGACGCACGCAGAAGTGTTGGTGTTATGCAGAACCTCCAAACTGTCGACCATTGCAACACCGTATTTACAGTGCCAAGCGCCGTATTTACAGGGCTTCCCAGATTCTCTCAACCCGTTTTTTTTTTAACAGGCTTGTCATATTCCACTGCCACTGGACGAGTCGCAGGTGAGAGGAGTTAATAGTAATGAAAGAAACCTTCTGACACTTCGCCCGCTTCGGGAGGAAGAGGTGGCATGGGTATCTTCTACGCCTGCACAGTAATGCCTCACAGTTATACTCCCATCTCACAAGTGGTTTGCAGCGCTGTGAAGGATGCGGTGCTCAGAGCCAATCAGAACGGCATGCGCTGCAAAAAGCGCCTACGAATGGCGGCGCACCACACCGCCGCAGGCCTCCGCAGAGCTATGTTCATGCGGGCTTTCTCAGCTACTTTAACCAGCAAACGAAACGCTCACTGTACTTTCCAAAGCACCACCGTGAACCACCTTCTCAATTAGTGCAACGATTGTTTGAAAAATGGTCACAACACTGCTCAAATATTTGAGAAATTCTTTGTTGTCTTTCTTGGCCCTGATTGGACGAGAGAGTTCTATCCTTCACAGGGCTGCAAACGACTTGTGAAGTGAATTATAAAACAGCTGTGTTAAGTAAGTG
Source organism: Amblyomma americanum (assembly GCF_052857255.1). NCBI lineage: Eukaryota > Metazoa > Arthropoda > Arachnida > Ixodida > Ixodidae > Amblyomma > Amblyomma americanum. The sequence goes on from NC_135500.1 coordinate 217,876,636, forward strand.
TTTGCGAAAGCAGAAAGAAGGTAAATTGTTCTATTCCTGTGTGGGTGGTTTGCCGGCTGTTCACATGTATTTTTGTTCATGTGTGGAAGATTGCTGAAGGTGTTGCAGCTGCGAACGTGGTTCAGTTTTACACGCTCACACAACGGAGGCCTACTATGGAGCAGCGTTTTGGTTGGAGTGGAACTATGGTCTTTGCTGGAGGAGATGCCACTTTCAGATCACTGGATAAGTTCCTCACATGGAGGTACTTGTTAGACGTGCGATGATTGGCGAACAGTATCAACTAGCCTGCTTGTAAATCGACAGTGCGTCCTTTTGCGCGATGAACATTGCAGCAAATGTCATATTCGGATCGACTCGCAGCATGTTACTCGGGCAGTCATAGAGGCATGCGCACAATAAAAAGAAATCCCAACGTTCGCCACCTCGACTGGAGCCGCCGACGTTGGCGTGGAATCCGCTATCACAGTTCTTCTCGCCTCAGGGAGGTTTGTGTAGAAGGCAAGGCAGAGAGGCTGGCCTGCTATCGCTTGAAGGGGCAGCTTACAACTGCACCCAACAAGCCTTCAAACATCAGCGCCATGACGTTCGGTAATCTTCACGTTTTGGCGACTGTTTGCATGTTAGATGGCCTGTTGAACAAACAGCTATTTTCTGTTCCTTGGCTGTACAACGAGCGCAATTGGACGTCTCGTCAGCACGCATGCAATTACCTTGGCAAACGAAAGTTTATGTTGTCCTGTCTTCGTTACTGTTTTTGTTGGTTGAGAGCACTTTTTTGTCTGGATTTCTGCCTCACATATGCCCGAGCTAGACCCTACTCCTTCAGTTTTTTTCCCCCTCTGTGTGGCTTCATATTGGAAATAGATAAATGAAGCACAGGTGGTGGTGAGAGAAGTAAGCGGCGAATGAAAGTAAGTGCGCTTTGCCGGCGCCTTTGTGAACAAGCGGACAAGGGAACTGCAGCAACTGCATTCCTCGCCTAATAGGGTCTGTCGTCCGAGGGCACCAGAAGGACGCTTCTTGAAAGGCAAGGGGAAATGAAAGTTGAGCGAAGGTGGAGCCGAGAGGTGGAAGAGGGAGCTCGAAGGACATATTGCCTCACCGGGGACCAATCGCTCGTCTTGGGCCCACACTAAGGGCAAGCTGGCGGCTCAGAAATAAACAGAGTGAAAAGCGCTCTTGAAATAGCGGGTCAATATGTCGGACATACGGGCAACTGATAAAGTAAAAGTACGGCGACGAAAAGAGAACACTACGAAGCAAACCGTGAAGTGCTGCGATGTAGGGCTAGCCTCGATGTAGGAAGCTCGGCGGGATTGCAGAAGGTGCACGCAGGAAAAGAGAACAGAAAACGCAGGCCGCGACCGTGCAGACGTCAGACGCGGCACACTAAACTTTTCCGTCACCGAGGTCCGACTGGCGTTAGATGTATGCGGAGGAACCAATCACTCCTGTAAGATGCGGAGGGGGGAAAAAAAGGAGAGGCTGGGCGTGTACTTCGACTGTTTTTTTTTTACTCACTTCGGTGTAAAAATAGATGCCTTTCTTACTCATATCCTGCCGTTCTTCAGAGAGGAGTAAAAGTAAGTGAAATTACGAAGGTAGAGTAGCACTTTGTCCGAGCAGCACTTTGTGCTCTTCATCTGCAACAAATTTCCGCAGATAGCACGGAAGAGCGTATATGTGTTTAAATTTTAAGTAATTAAGCTGTTCCCGGAGTCGTAATACCTATAATGCGTGTTTCACAAATGGTGGCAGCAGAGGGCTTTAAAAGTGAAAACTGCGATTACGTACATGATTTGCGCCACCATGGCTGATCAGTGTTTTCTATTGTTTTGATGATCGTACAAAAAAAAAAAACGGACGATGAACTTAAATCTACGATTCAGATTATTTACGAAATGAACGCACCATTTACTTTACTCCCCTTTTGACACCGTTTCGTGGCTAGATAGATTCGTAAAACCTGTTCCAGGGCTGCCAGCGTATGGCTGCGGCCTATGGCAATTTTAAAGCGTAAGCCTTTCTTGGGACATAAGTGGCGTGGAGGGAAGTTGTAGCCGGAAATTTGTGGACAGAATTTGTCCGCACGAACTGTCAATCAACAGTTGATAAGCAGCATATATGTAAAGAAAGAAAGTCAAGAAATAAGAAATGAAAACAAATAAACAGTAATAAAATATAAAACAATAAAAACAAAATAAACAAATAAATATAAATAAAGAATGAATAATAAAAAAGAAGCATTGAAAATATTTAAACAGAAGAAAAGTAAAAAAACACGAACATAAAGATAAGAAACGCAGAATGAAAAATGGAAGAAGAAAGAGAGGAAAGGCTCTCGCATTTCCGCTCTTAAGCAGACTTTAGTGCAATCCCAGACCTGTAATCTTTAGGAGGAGGTCTGTAGCACGGGGTGCACATTGCCAGTCATGGCCTTAGCAAAGATGACCAGCCTGGTTCTCTACTGGAAACAAATGTTCAGTTTTGTAAGTCTTCCGGATTTCAGTTGCGAAAGAAATAAAAAAAACGTCTTTTTTTATTATTGAGCCGCAATGGACAAATGGCCCTCTACTTTGCTAGCCGACCTCAGAAAGAATACCAGGGATATAAAAGCAAACGACGATTAATAAAGTGAGAGCAGCAGTATTTTGCATTTAATGAAGGATGAATGCATCCGACATCGAACGTTCTTCTTCCATAAGCTCTAGGGCACAGCACCATCATCAGCCTGACTACGCCCACTGCTCGGTATTTCCCATAGGGTGTGGCCATCGTTACTTATAGATACCCCTCACCGTCTCGCTTCCTCAAGAAACTTTACTTGGTCATAGCTTTTGTAAAACGTAGCGCTTTTCTTTCACTAAATGGCACCCCCGTGTTGTGACTTAGACTATGTCATGAGGTTAACAAGAGTGCTTTAAAATTAGCAACTTCGCTTGAGCTACTGGCTAAAGGATGGAAATGTAGGTGCCGTCAGAGCATGACGTTCAGCTCATAACACAGCTTCCTTTATTAGGTAACATGCCTTGAAAAACGAATCGCTTATTTGACGGATCCCCATGACAGTCTTTACTTATCTGTCATGGCTTGACACCATTTCTCAGCTGTGGTACTTATTAAAGAAGAAACAAATCTATGAACGGGTGCAGACAGTTCTAAAAAATAATGAGAATATTGAACACAGTTACGCAAAATATTGTCTAATGCTAGCGCTCTAACAACTGATTTTAACGCGACAGCATTAAGGAGCTCGTGTCGCAGAAAAGGCGCGCGGTGTCGTCGGCGTCGGTGTCCATGGCCGTGAGCGAAAAATGGCGCATCTCGGTGGACACCTGAACCGCGCCGTAAGCGAAGGGATTTTAACGCTACAGCGTCAAGGATTCATTGATTTATGGATTGATTGGTTGGTTGATTGATTGCTCGATTGATTGATCGTCGATCGTTCGATTGATCGATTGATAGATCTATTGATTGATTGATAGGTCGATTGATCAATTGAAAGACTAATTGTTTAATTGATTGATCGATTGGTTGCTAATTGATCGATCAATTGATTGATTGATCGATCGATCTATCTGTCGATTTTTCCTTCCCTTACGGCGCGATCCGAGTGTCCAGGCATCATTTCCTTTGCTTAAAAGCAATTGTTCATTGGCAGCGTTTTTACGGAGGAAAAATCGCTAAGGCGCCCGTGTGCTGTGCGATGTCAGTGCACGTTAAAGATCCCCAGGTGGTCGAAATTATTCCGGAGCCCTCCACTATGGCACCTCTCTCTTCCTTTCTTCTTTCACTCCCTCCTTTATCCCTTCCCTTACGGCGCGGTTCAGGCGTCCAACGATATATGAGACAGATACTGCGCCATTTCCTTTCCCCCTAAAACCAATTATTATTATTAATATTATTATTTTCCTTCCCTTACGGCCCGGTTCGGGTATCCGCCTAGATATGTGAGACAGGCGTCCTTTCCTTAAATTGTCCAACGGGCCACGCGTCGCAGCGAACGGGCGATGGCGTTCCGTGTACTTCTCGGCAACGCTGCGACACGCTGTCGCCTCTCACTCTTTAAAGACGAAGCTTTCTCCAATCCTCCAATTATCTTTGCACTTCCTAAAATGTACGCATAGATATGAACGAAAATCTGCGGCTCTTGGTGCATAATCACATTAAGGGCGTTCCAAAAAACAGTAGCAGCTAAAATTACGAAGAAACATGTGTTTTCCGAGGCTGGATAATTGCAGGCACCCTTGTTCAGCAAATGAGGCCTTACGTGACGCAAAAGTGTGGTGCGAAAAGAGGGAATAATTCACTCAAAACTTCTTACATAACCTTACGTAAGGTGCCTAAGTGCCAATCCCCCCCCCCCCCTCCCTTTTTTTTTCTTACCGAGCTACAACACTCTGTACAAGCAAAAATCAATAGAGTGTAAAGAAGGGCGCTTAATCGGCTAGCACCGCTCAAGAGCACCTTGATTTTCGGAAGCTTTCAATAGTTAGCTCTTGCTACTTACGTTTGTCAAGGATGCGTCTGTCTGCAATGAAGGTCAAATTGACCAAAACAGTCACCACGTGACCACACTATATCGCACAGCAACAGTGGGTGCGTAGCGCCTCAGTTAAGACCTATAGTATATAGTTTCGATCCGTTATGTATGTGCCAGTATAGCGGCCACCGAAGTGGGGGACGTTCCCCCCCCCCCCGCCCCCCGCCCTAAAGGACTTTCATCTGCATAAGATTTTGGGGCCAGTCGTTTGACGCAGAATGTTCGAAATGGTGTCAAATGACTTGGCATGTTCGTGAGGATAAAATTATTAATTGTGATGAAGCCCACAATATGTGTGGAATTCGTAACGGCGACCTTTCCGCCCCAAAACCGTGCATTCCGAGGACCTTCAGACGGCTATTACGGCCGAACCGTTTGTCGCATGGTGTTCCGGATGGTGTCAAACGATTCGTCATGTTGTGATGCACAGGTTTATAAAATTTATTAGCTGATATAACGAGGAAATCCGATATAGCGAAGATGGCTGTAAATTGCAATAGTAGTCAAAATCCACGATGTAGATGGGACTGCTTATGTCTTAAAGGGATGTTTAGATTTAGTCTTGTACATGTTTGCTGAGCACACCGATGTAAACAATTGAAGCTCCCGTAGCTAACCGCCATAGTTTGCCCCGGTTGGACCATGTCGAATCACCAAGAAACGGAAGGTCACACTGCTCACAATCGGGAACGCTGACATCAATAGATTTGGGGCCGAAGCCCGAAGCTCCATGCGCCTTAAACCGAAAGTGTCAGCGCGGGCTCTAAATAATAATAATTATATTTGGTTTTTGGGGAAAGGAAATCGCGCAGTATCTGTCTCACATATCGGCGGACACCTGAACCGCGCCGTATGGGAAGGGATAAGGGAGGGAGTGAAAGAAGAAAGGATGAATGAGGTGCCTAGTGGAGGGTTCCGGAATACTTTCGACCACCTGGAGATCTTTAACGTGCGCTGACATCACACAGCACATGGGCGCCTTAACGTTTCGCCTCCATCGAAACGCAGCCGCCGCGGTCGGATTGTAGTAGTAGTAAGCAGTTTTTATTAAAATAATATTAATAATAATGAAGGAAAAGATTTTGCCAGCCCCGGTATCTGCCATCAATACTGAAGCAACTGAGCTGGGACAGCGGAAATAAAGGATAGCAGGCAGAATGGAGAAATGAAATGAAAGAGGTGAGGGAACAGGAAGAAAGAATATGGGGAGAGGTAATATACACGAAGCTGTCGGGTTCTCGTACCCGCCGCCGTGGCTCAGTGGTTAGGGCTCTCGACTAATGATCCGGAGCTCCCGGGCTCGAACCCGACCGCGACGGCTGCGTTTTTATGGAGGAAAAACGCTAAGGCGCCCGTGTGCTGAGCGATGTCAGCGCACGTTAAAGATCCCCAGGTGGTCGAAATTATTCCGGAGCCCTCCACTACGGCACCTCTTCTTCCTTTCTTCTTTCACTCCCTCCTTCATCCCTTCCCTTACGGCGTGGTTAAGGTGTCCAACGATATATGAGCCAGATACTGCGCCATTTCCTTTCCCCAAAAAAACCAATTATTATTATTCTCGAATTTAATTTAGTGCAGAACATTTTTTGAGCGCTGGAAGCTGGAGAGCTCGCGAGAAATAAAAGCGACCAAAAACGGACTAGAAGGACGTCGCAGATGCGTGTCGCGTACAAACGGTCGGGGAACCCGGAAATAAGCGAGTGCACGAAGTAAACAAAATGAAACTGCATCGTCAGCGTCGAGCGAGCCGGCACTTCCGTTTGATGGTGTATGCACGACGCCGTGCCCCCCTCCCTCACCTCCACTGCACGCAACATGGTAGCAACAGCGAGACAGGGAGAAACAGATGGAGGAAAGAGGGGGGAGAAGGGCTCCACGTTCAAACGTGGGCGGGGTTCCCAAAAAGAGCGCGCGGTGACAGTAATTAGCCCGCTCGAGAAAGAGGGCAAGCTAGGCTAGAGGGGTAGGGGGGGGGGGTGGAGGGGGCGAGGCTCAAATGGCGTCGGTTTATACGTCGTCAGAAGCGGCACGTGTTTTACGATCCCGGATCGGAAAGCGCCGTGCTTCGGCCAAGTCGTCGTCATTACGAGGCGTCCCAGCCCACTTGCAAAGACCGCGAGCTCCACTGCTGTGTGTCTGTGCGGCGTGTAATCTGGTTACAGACGACGATGTCTGTACCCCGCTCCCCTTCCACCCCATGAAGCTCGGAAAGAGCGCGGAGTTCGGAGGTCGCAAGCGAGAGCGGGAAGAGAAGCCGGGTGAAGGTGGCAGAAAAGAGGAGGTGGCGGATCGCATTGCGCTCCGTCGCTTCAGCGTGACCGTGATTTGTTCCGCATCACGCTGCCCGGCGCTACTTGTTGGGGGGGGGGGGGGGGGGGGATGCGGCGAGAAAAATGGCCGTCGTGTGCAAGTGCGAGTTGTTAGCCGAGACGGCGTCGCGGGTCATCATTCGGGTGGGGGCCACTGGCACGAGGACGCATGAAGAGCCAAAGGGTTGCTTGCGGACAGTGCGAAAGGGGCCGACGAGGGGCGCGGAGCAGGTTTAGGCCAAGGAAGAGGCTCTCGGAATGCTCCGTCGCCCTTGCCTCCTAGCGGCGTAACCGTCTACTGACGAAGCTCTGCGACGCCTTCTCTCGTCGCCTCTGTTCCGCGCGATGTATAGCGCCCAGAGGGCGTTATTTTCTATTGCGATTGCGTTCAGGGAGGCCGTGAAGGCGAAAACTGCCCGACGGCGTCACTGTCGGCATTTGTGTGCAGTCCCCACCTGCTAGGCGACGTTTAGGTGCACTTGCCTCTTTCCACCTGCCAACAGTCCTGCCCCTCACTCTCTTGTCGGGGAGAGGAGGTAGACGCCGGACGAAGAATGACTGAGCAAACACGAATAATACGAGAAAATGATTCAGACCACAAGAGGCCTACGTGCAAGAAATACAGCCTCCCGAAGGACTATACGTGCAAGAAATACAGGCTTGCGGGAGCTATTCTTCATCGCATTACTCGGGAAGAACAACCTCGGTCTCACAAGCCCCACCGGTGGCTGTGTTTGTAACAGCCATCGGCCGCCGGTTGGTATGAGGACTCGCCGCGACCTAATAATGTGACTCATTATGTGTAGTTGCGTAGTCGGAATTGCAGTAGAATCAGAAATGGAGTAGGCTGGGGAGTAAAATACAATTAACAAAGAATTGGAGTAGGCTGGTGAGTGAAAGACAATGGACTCAGAATTGGAGTAGAATCTTTTCAGGAGAACTAGAATAGCCTGGCGAGTGAAGGACGAAAGCTTTGGCGTTTCCTCCGCATCAATCCAATTGATGGGCCCTAATTTTTTTTTAATGCAGAATGCATTGAAATGGTACTCCCCAGAGTTTGTGTTGTTTTCGAGGAGAAAATTTTTTCAAAAAGTATCAGCACTGTCAGCCCTCGAAGGAATTGAAGAAATGGACTTAAGTGGGTGTTTATTGGTGTTTCATTAAATTATATCTAATAATGTATACGTTGCACTGATAAGGTTATCTCTACCTAAATACTGATTTACGAAGTCACTAATTATAGCTGCATTAGACTGAAGGGAAAATCTGCATTAGACTAAAGGGGAGATCGTAATAGCGAAAATACCTGCTTCGAGCCGCTTCCGACATTAATGCATCTATCATAAAGTTACTAAGGGCTCTTAAGGAAATTATGCGCGAGTAATGCGGTAGGATTGCAGTTCTACTCCAATACTCGAATTCTATTCCAATTCAACTTTAATTCTATTTCAATTCTGTTCTAATTATATTTCATTGCTTTGTAGTTGCTGCAGTTTAAGTACTGGTACTGACTAATAATGGTCAGCATTACATGTTTTCCTGTCTTTGATGACGTCACACCATTTCGTCAAAACGCGAGTTTTGTGACGGCGCCAATTTTCTTTTGTGTGTGCGGCGTCACTTGGAAAATGTTCTTGAGCTGTAATCTTCGGTATTGTTTCCTGTATACGTCCTCCAAGAGAACAGCAAAGTCTGTGAAGGCGTATTCCGTTCCAGCGGCGTTAATACGACGATGTGGATGTTAATGTAAGTGCGTAACCTGCGAGTGTCCAGGCACCTTTTCTCGTCCTAAAATAGTTGAGTCGGCTCTGTTAAATGAACGATTTGTGTGCAGAAAGGCGAGGTGCGGCGAAGAATGACACCAAGCGTGGCTTACGCGGCGAAATACTGTACGAAAGCGGCATATCTTGTTCTCTGCTGCAGTGCACTAAGCCTTCTTGCCTGCAGCTTCGCAGATAACACTAGGTGAACTCGAGTACCCAACTGTAATTACGACTAAGCCAATTTGTTGTCAGGCAGCCGCTGAAAATGTTATCGTTTTCTTTGCCTTTGATTGACCAATCTGTTTAATTGGAGCGTTATGGTCAGGAACAGGAAACAGTACTCTTGTGTAATTATCCTCCACAGAGGAGCACATAAAGGCGTCGACGGGCCATGAACAAGCACACCGCACGCTCAACATACAGCATGCGGGCCAGTGTGCGGTGAGTACAACCTCGGCTGAACGGGGCCCAAAGCGTGAAATACCCTCGATCCTTAAAAACTGCTTCGAGAAAATTAGCGCACTACTGTACTAATGATCTGCTTCCTCTCCACCTCAGTAAGCGAAGAACCCAGCGGAGTTGGTCGAGGGAAGTGAGGTAGAAAAACAGTTTCGCTGGAAAGAGAAACGGTGGTCAAGCGGAACTGGACCGCTGTCCTTTGGGGTGGGAGCCGGGCATGATACCTCTTCACCACTGAGGAACGTCCGTTCAGAGGGATAAACAGAGACCTTGTATCGAGCATCTCATACCGCACAATAGGCGAATTACATTAAAGGAACACTTCATTATGCCAACTAATTAGAGTTATCAATTAACACGAACGATAAGGCACCATAAAGCAATATGTGATGACAACAAGCATGTCCATGTGTGCGAAACAGTGCGGCAGGGGGCCCCAAGCGACCATAGGAACCTTTTAACGTTATCGCGTCATATTCTCAAGGTGAACTTAAGCGTCCCCAAGTTTTTGCACAGCAGTCTAAACAACATTTTCAGCATTTAAATTTTTATTAAACTAAGGCACTTTGATGTATTAGAAATTCAAAAATTCAACACAAAATTCCGAATTACCACCATTTTTAATATTTCCCCCTACGCATAAAAAAGCAATAAATTCCAAAATGTGCTGCCGGTTCACAAATAATCTTTCCACACCACCCACTTTTATGCACATCTGAGACGCTTGAAATGCTGTCAGGTGAAGATAATAATTGTTAATCGTTGACAGTGCCATCCCAAACTTTTATCAGTAGTACAGAAAAGATGCACTATTTTGCAAGATAATCTACGATGGCTTACGACATGTTCTGTACGCAATGCAGACGAATTATTTTCTTGTGCACCTTATACATAGTACTGCCATAGTCATAATAATTTAGAATAAGCTACGTTAAGCGTTCGTGATGCGCGGTAACTGGAGTATCATTTCTTCTCACTGGCGCATTAAATGTTACCGAAGTGCTAGAAAGGCGTTAGGCAGTTGGGCAATACATTATGTGGTACGAGTGTAGCGATCACAAAGCGTTGAAAAAAGGACGAAACCAAAAAGTGGACCCTCCAAGTCTCAACCATTTCAGCCATCCTAAATTACGGGCGAAACATCGCTAAACCGGAGGAATCAAGGCACAAACACCGGCGATTTATCACCGCGACCCAGGAAGAGAAAAAGGTAGAAGTTAGTGTCAAGACTAAAAGCGTGCCAGTACGACGACGACGACTGGCCTCACGCAAGCGTTGCGGTCTCAATTGGCCTAAACGGAGCTAGCGCAGGTTAGGTTGCGCTGTAGGGCGCTCCTCCATTAGGCGCCGACCCCGTTGGCTTAATTTGATTACAAAGGCCCGAAGTGCCCTGGTACGCGGTCCCAAACTCGGACAATCAAGGCAACGCGCCTTTGCATTCGGCGCGCTTTGCTCTTGGTTATTGCGGTCTCGTCCGACGAGCAGCGCTAGCGGCGCATGCAAGAACCCCCTCCTGCCACCCGTGGCTGGGACGTTAATCCGTCTGCAAACTCTGCGATCTCACCTAATCGGCTCGTAAAAGGGGCAGTAAGCACGTAGCTGTCTACTCAACTGCAGCAAATTGAGTCTCGCACTGCGCATATAACCGAGGACTGGCTCTGACGAGGCAGTATTGACTCCTTCTGCAGAAGGATATGCGAAGCCTCGTTTGACGAGACCTGTACGACGGAGGAATCGCTAAATACGTCGGAGAACTGAATAGCCAGACTCCACGTGTGTGCATCACATGTAGATGACGGCATGCGGGATGGCTTGTGTGATTGGCTGCATTCGTGTGTAACGTCGACTGCTTCGTTCCATAGAAAGCCCCAATATTGATTGTCTGGCGTAGACAAGATATTATTTAATAATTTATTTATATTATTAAATTTATATTATTTAATAACGATTTAGTAATTTAATAATACCTTAATAATAATCAGTAATGACTGATTAACTTTCGGCCCGTGCAAACACGGCAAGGAGATCAAAACATTGTTGAGCGGAAAAATGAAATCCGAAACTGCGTAATTTGTGAGATAGAATGTAGAAGGCGCTTCAGGACCGACGCTTCAGGTCTGTGAAGAGAGGCATCAACCAGATTTCCTTTTGTAGAAGGCAACTGAAAATTTTTCTCTTGTATCTTCGACAGCTCGCTAGTGCATACGCACTTCTCTGCCCTCTTTTGAACGTAAGCCGGCCATTGGGCGCAAATAGTTTCCAATGACGGCGAGAGAAGCCACCCTGAAGCAGCAGAAACCGTATAAACACAAGGAAAGATGCACTGACATACGGCTCTTGGGTCCCTAATGCGTACGATTCCGATACCTATGAGTCTACTTCCGTCCCGCAAAGTCAGTTTGACTATTTCAGGATTAAGGCGGAAAGCTGGGCTAGTTGAATCTGATTCATGATGTAGTTAGCGCTCGCGTTGTGTCTTTCTGGCACCTTGGTCCTCGTTTTTGGCGCTAACTACATCATGAAATCTTCCAGGATACCGGAGGCAAGAGCTTATGTAACAAAAGCAAAACGCTGCAGTAAAAACACTAAGCAGCTGAAGACTCTCCGCAAGGCAGTGTGAACGAAGAAGACTGTGGTGTGGAAAGCAGGAGATAGTGCCATTGTGTGAGGTCAACAACAACAACAACAACAACAACAAGTTCCGGAAACTTGCGTGCACGGTTTGCAGGGAGCATTGTGCGGCAGACAAAAATGTTCAGAGCGGATGTTAAATAATGGCACTCGCGAGCCGGTTACCATAGCATATACAAAAACTGCGTCGCCTCGACTGTTTCCTTTTGGATAAAGAGCGTTCAGACAAAACTGCGTTCAGATTGTTCAGGGAAGTTTCGTGTGTGCTCAATGTAACCGTCACTGTTACAGCTTCCGTATGTTATTAAATTTCAACTAGATAAGAACCCACACCTAAATTGCATCGATCTCTCGATCCACTGCTTTCTGAGTGCTGGTGCGTCATGCGATTCCCCCGTAATAAACGACATTGTGGCCATCAATGCATCAAAAATAAAAGCGGAAGCCGTTGGGAGCTATATATGCTCAGGGGCCAGTGCACGGCTGCTGCCCTATAGTTTTATGCAGTGCAGAAGCTACGAAGGACCATAAAAGAGATGTTAATTCGAGTCGACAGAACATGCATCATGTCATGTCCTTCTAAACGCACCGCTGCATCATGTGAGCTACAGCCCTCGAAAGCATTGCATTCGCTGCGAGTGTTGCGTCTCGACAGTCCGTAATTACCACCGGAGATTTATTGCGAAACGGTGACAAGCGCGGACTGCCAGCACCTTAGGAGTCAGCCGCAGGGATAGGTCGTAAAGTGTCCTGCTTTACTGCCTGCCTGCCTGCGTGGAGCCCTGTGAAGAATGCTGCGAGTGTCGAAAGGGGGGAACAGAAAGGCACACTTGCGAACGAACGCGAAGAGGCAAATATACCAGGAAGAAAGGAGACAAAGGAGAAAAAAATATATATCTAACCATAGATTGTGGCTGAAAAGGGCCAGACGACTTTCTAAGTTGTCGAGGCAAATACGTAGCTGGAAAAGCGGTCTCTAGAATGCACGAAGGGAGAAGATCATCCTTGAAGCCTGAGACACAACAACGTTAAGCGAGCAGGCGATGGCAGGTACAGCCTTGGTTAAATGTTTTCAGGCCACAATGTTATTATTTCAGAAGTCTGGTGGGGCACCCGTCGTTGCGAGAGTGCTGAAATTCGACACGGACCAAGGGACGCCAAACATGGGCGAGCACTCGTCCGTGTCTGCCATCCCTTTATGTGTGTCGAATTTTGGCGCTACCAAAGCAACATTTCAGCCCCAAACAACCTGATCCACCAGCTTAATGGAGCACTTATCGCGTCCTTCAAGCTCAAAATTTCTGTCAGATGAGGACAACATTTGGAGCATATTTCGTGTCGTTTTGATCTTTAGGGGTGCTGCAGTACTCTACTCTAGGGCTAAAAATAGCACGGGGTGGATTCGCACAGTGCGTAGCTGAGCGTCCAGGTGGGTGACGACTATGGTCTACTGTGATTGAATGTGTGCGTAGATGGTGTCTTCCGGAGTGGACTATGTTTTACTGGGAGTGAATGCGTGCATAGATGGTGACTGCGGGAGTGGAATATCTACTATTATAAGTGACTGTGCGCATGGCGGGGCATATGCGACAGGTTTTAGGTCGTTATTAACATGCAAGTGACACTAGGGTGGAGCAATTGCCGGCAGAATAAGCAAGGCTAATCCCACCTGTAGCATACAACAACTACACTTAACTCAACCGGTTCACTCCGAAGATGATCCATCAGCCATTCGACATACGGCAGGAGTTGACTGGAAAACTTTTTTAAGGTCGTGCGACTCAATCTTTACAGGTATGGTCAGGTGTGCTTAGCTTTCTTCACATCTAGCGAAAGATACACTTTACGTTCTGTTATTTGCTCCACGATAGAAGATTGCGGGCATACGGTGGGCGCAGCTAGCAAAGGACAGGATTAGTTGAAGAGACATGGGAGAGGCCTTTGCCCTGCAGTGGGCGCAGTCACGCTGCTGATGATGATGACAATGAAATAGATAAGACTGCTTAAACAACTTCAAAGTGGTATCGTGTGACGTCCTCTAATTAGTTAGAGCCCCTACTGATTCGTAAGCCATATGTACTGGGGAAATTATGCCTACGAACATCTTTTTGCTATAAACGTCTCCGTGAATCTTCCGCGTATAAACGTAGAAATGCTGCTTCTCAGCAGGGTGTAGCTACATCGTGGTGCCGTATTTACTTCAAGCGCTGGTCTAGCTATTCTCATGGGATTAAATTCCGGAGAAAGAATCCTTGAGTTCGGGCGTAAAAAGCGAAAATAAATCGTGATGCTGAGGCTATGACACGATTGTTACTGGATGGCCTGCATGGCGCGATATTTCAAGGAGAACAATACTTTTACGTTAGTATAGAGCGAGAGATGTCAGGTTGCAAGGCAAGGCTATAAATCTCTGGCCTGCTGCTCTGACGCAGGATTTGATGAGAATGGGAGGTGCCGACCCCTCAATAGCTGCAGGAGTGGCTAGCACTCATCCCAGCTAAATTACGATGCGAGGGCGCATTGTCCCGAGGGCAGATTTCCTTGCGGAGCGTTACCGTGAAGTTTACCTTTCACAGTGATAACCATATGGAGGAGACTTTTCAAGGGGCAAGTGGTTTCTGTGCACTCTATCTTAATTAAAAACCCCTGCATCCACGTGCTAACCAATTAAAACGTTCCCTAGCTGGTCACGTGATCTTGATGGACCTGCTATTTCAATCCTTTGTCTCGGTGCAAAGCGACGAGTATGAGCAGAGCCATAAATGAGAATTGGAGTTCGGCACGGCATTCTATACCGTCGGATTCCTTACTTCGAATTTTTCCACAGGTAGCAACGCCTAAAGCCCAAACTCGATGGACACATCCTAGGCGTACGGGCGGGGCGCCTACGCGCACGGGCGTACGCTGAAACCTGTCTGCGCATGCGCGACGCGCGAGCAGGCGATATCCGAGCGGTATCCGCGCCTGCGCTCGGGCGCCTGTGCGCGCGTCGGAAGAGGAGTTCGGTTCACAACAAAATTGCTGATGGCCTAGCTCTGTTAGGCCAGGATATACGTAGCGAAAGCGCGGAGACTTCATCGGAAGAGTGCATTCACTAGAAGAGCTTTTATTCATGGCTAATGCTCGAGCCGTCGTGGCGGAGTGGTAACGTCTCCGTCTCAAACGCCAAAGGCCTTGGTTAGATTCCGAGCCTCGGTACGAGTTTTTTTTTTTATTCAGTGAGTGGGCGGGGGGTTTCAGTGGCTCCCATAGATGCCGCCGCCGAATACGTTGGTTAGCGGTAAGCGCAGGCTCTGGGGCTTGGAGGTCCTTGGCTGCAGTTATCAGGGCCAGGCGAAGCTGGCGCGGTTGAAGGTCGTTTAAGGTAAGTCCCCCGTTTGAACACTATCTTGTAAGCATTCACAGGCAACCGCGGCTGGCGTTGCGACGTTTGCGCCGCGAGACGCGTCGCGCGCAGCTGGGACCCTTGGTGTACAGAATTTGCAGGCCGTGAGCCGGTGGTAGCGTAAGCCTGGTCCTTGATTTTCGGTGCCCCTTTCTGACGGGCGGGTAAGCTCAGGATATGGTTCTAGTCCCTGGGATCATAGTCCTTTGGGTTGATGGTCTCTCCGATCACGTGGACCTCCATACTGTCGATGTAGGGGAGGTCGAAGCGGCTTAGGCTTAGCGCACAATGGCGCTAGGCCTAGTGCGGCAGCTGATCGGCAAAGGGCGGTTTTCGGCCCGTGTGCTCACTTAGGGGGGACAGACGGCCACTAAATTTGAACAGATGGTAGCGCTCACCTTTGCGAACGCTGCAGTGAAGAGCTGGGCACTGTGTGGGTCGAAATTCGGACGAAATCGCTGTGTTTGTACAGAGCCGATGCGAAGCGCGTTCGCACTCGCCGGCCCCCTAGCGGTCTCCTCGTGCTCTGCTGTTCAGGTTGCCTGCGCTCAAGTTCTCTATGCCGATTGCAGCGCTCTCGCGGAGCCACTGCACGAGCACACTGTATCAGGGGGTACGACGAGCGTCCGCTGTCTGCTGATGCCGCACGCAGCGTGCGTCTGCGTGATGCGGCCTTGTATGGAGCAAAACAAAGAGGAAAAAAAACGAGGACCGTTCATAAGGGCGCACGTTTTTCAATATTCAAAATGTGGTCTCTTTTCGTACCCGCCGCGGTGGCTCAGTGGTTAGGGCGCTCGGCTACTGATCCGGAGTGCCCGGATTCAAACCCGACTGCGGCGGCTGCGTTTTTATGGAGGCAAAGCGCTAAGGCATCCGTGTGCTGTGCGATGTCAGTGCACATTAAAGATCCCCAGGTGGTCGAAATTATTCCGGAGCCCTCCACTACGGCACCTCTTCCTTTCTTCTTTCACTCCCTCCTTTATCACTTCCCTTACGGCGCGGTTCAGGTGCTCAAAGATATACGAGACATATGCTGCGCCGTTTCTTTTTCCCCCAAACCAATTGTTATTATTATTATTATCGACTTTTCCGCAACTAGTAGAAAAAAATTGAAATGAAACTGAAAATTCGTTTTTGAGGAAAGGAAATGGCGCAGTATCTGTCTCATATATCGTTGGACACCTGAACCGCGCCGTAAGGGAAGGGATAAAGGAGGGATTGAAAGAAGAAAGGAAGAAAGAGGTGCCGTAGTGGAGGGCTCCGGAATAATTCCGGCCACCTGGGGATCTTTAACGTGCGCTGACATCGCACAGCATACGGGCGCCTTAGCGTTTTGATGCGAAACGCGGCCTCCGCGGCCGGGTTCGAAACCAGGTACACCGGTAGTCGGTTGGGAATCCCTGTCGCAAGCAAGCCTCAAACTTGACTAGGAGGTGTATGCTATGTGCAACCAGAAATGGTATGGCATAACTCGAGAGCTGTACGACTAACTGGTGCGTCACAATTGTTATTCAAATTCGGGAAAACTGGCGCGACCTGGAGGTCCGTCAGTTGCGCCGTACGAGCAAATGGGGCGGAGGAGCCGATTGGCGGGGGGGGGGGGGGGGGGGGGCGTCGCACTCGCCGCTTCGGTAGCCACCCCTTTTTTAACGCGAAAGCGTTAAGGAGCTCGTGTCGCAGAAAAAAGCGGCGTCATCGGCGTTAGCCGTGAACGAAAAATGGCGCATCTCGGTGGACACGTGAACCGCGCCGTAAGGGAAATGATTTTCCTTCCCTTACGGCGCGGTACGGGTGTACTGCGAGAATTGTGAGACAGGCGTCATTCCCTTTCCTTAAAACCAATTTTCATTTCATTTTCCTTCTTTTACGGCCCGGTTCAGGTGTCCTTTCCTTAAATTGTCCAACGAGCCACACGTCGCTCCGTACGGGCGATGGCGTTCTGTGGACCCCTTGGCAACGCTGCAACACGCTGTCGTGTCTCACTCTTAAAGACGAAGCTTAAGCGCCCTCCAAATTTTTACCATCTCTCGGCCACAACGACTGTCGCCGACGGAATTTCGTCTAATGGGGCTAGTGAGGCTTTCGCCTTAATAAATTAACCACGCGACAAATATACACCTACAAGTGACCGAGAGGGCGCTAAACAAGGTTCATCATGCAAGCGGCCCCGCAATAAACGCACTTGTTTGCTTAGGCAGCTGCGAAGGAGGTGGGAGAGGAGGGTGGAAGAAAACCTGCTTCACGTGTTCGAGCGGTGTTGGTTCGAGTCGTCAGCGCACGTGGCATTTCGCGCGGTATTCCGCGCCAACAGCAGACCAACGGGCCGAGGCGTCACGCTGCCTGGCGAAGGTATGCAGAATTGGCTGTCCTCGCTGACCTTTCGCTTATACTTTGACTGGACGGGAAAACAAATCTCGGTGGCCGTCACATCGCAGCCGAGGTGCGTTCCGCTTGATTCACGCGGGCGCGAATCTCGTGCAGTGCAGCAACCCCCCCCCCCCCCCCCGCTTTCTTTTTTTGCTGCGAAGGTAAAAAAAGGACCGGCAGGGGAAGCCGTTTATCCATCATATATTCGAAGACCGAGATGCGCAAGCCCGGTGTGGACGAAGATACAATTAGAGGCAGCACTTGTAACACGCAGAATGAAAACATAATCACCAGCGACAGGAAGATGAAGTGAGGAGCTTACGATATTCGGTTGGTATTGCGTTGGAGGCGATATTTTCTGTTATCGTTGGCTGAACGAATTTACTGGTGAAGTAAACGAGTCGTTAAAAGGTGCATACAAAACTTTGATCGCAAACAAACTATATGGTTTGTTTCATGGACGTAAGGCGATGCTTTCTAAGAAGTGTAAGTTCAGAATAATAATAATAATAATAATAATAATAATAATAATAATAATAATAATAATAATAATAATAATAATAATAATAATAATAATAATAATAATAATATAAAATAAGCCTGACTGCGCCTACTGCAGGACAAAGCGATCTCCTCTATCTCTCCAATTAACCCTGCCATTTGCCAGCTGTGGCCACCGTATCCAACTTTTTATTCTCATCCGCCCACCTAGCCTTCTGCCGCCTCCTGCCACTCCGTTCACTCTTATACAAAATGTTCTCAATTCAGGCCTCTGCATACCTCCTGTACACAGGCGGTGAATAGCACTGGCGAGATAGTGTCTTCTTTTTCTAGCACCCTTTCTTATTGTAATTTTATTGATAACTTTATGGAGGAATATGGTAGCTGTGCGCGAGCTATAGGTATCTTCCAGTATTTTTACATAAGGCTCTTCTACGCCCTGATTCCGCAATGCCTGAATGACTGCTGAAGTTTCGACTGGGTGAAATGCTTTCTTGTAATGTATAAAGGCTATACATAGGGGTTGGTTATACTCTGCGCATTCCCCTATCGCCTGATTGATTGCGCGAATATGGTCAATTGTCGAGTATCTTTTAAAAAAGCCTGCCTGATCATTTGGTTGATTGAAGTCTAAGGCTATCCTGACTCTGTTAGCGATTGCCTCAGTAAATATATTATAGGCCACGGATGGTAGGCTGATCGGTCTGTTATTTTTCAAGTCCTTAATGTCTCCTTTCTTATAGATTAAGATGATGTTAGCGTTCTTCCAAGCTTCTAGTACGCTCGAGGTCATTAAGCATTGCGTATGCATGGTGGCTAGTATTTCTAGCACAATCTCCCCGCCGTCCTTCAAGATACTTGCGGTTGCCTGAACCTAACCAGCGTTTTTTTTTTATTTACATGAACAGTAAACGAGAGGTTGGTTCTGCATAGAGGCTCCGGCTACTCCTTTGCACCAATTTGTAGCAACCACTCGGTCCGACGATGTACTGTTCAACATAACATAAAACAAACACAAACAGTAAGCAACATATGAAACAAAGTACAAGCGTCTGTAAAGGTAACAGTAATGAGAGAACAAAAATAAGTTTTTTTTGTAGCAAACACAGCAAAAACAAACAAATATCTTGAAACTCGCACACAGAGAGGTAAGAGATCTAGCATTGACTCCAATTCTACAAAGCTAGTAGTACTTCCCAAGGATACCACTATCTTCAAGGAATGCTATCAATGCCAAAAGTGCTCGTGACTGCCTCACTGGGTCAGTGGACACCTCACTCGCGCTGTAAGTAGGCGGTGGCGTCCACTTACTAAATGAGGCATTTATACGCCATTACTATTCTCAAAACCAGTGGAATGCTTTCTGCTGACGGGGGGGTTTTCGCACAATGAGCCAAGTAATGCTCTCGCACTGAAAATGCGACACAGCTCAGTAGTCGGGGAAAAGAGTGTCAGGGAAGCGCACTTTCGAGCCGTTGTGAAATGCTGAGTACAATGACGGAAATATGGGACGGTTGGCTGAGTTGACGCGAGGACGCCAGAATGTTTGCTCGGATGGCCTGGTCGTAGTTGGAGGTAAAGAGGGGTGCTCGAAAATTTTTGGGAGCGGATTAATGCATTACTCCTTTTTTATTTTTACTTGCAAGATAAATACTGAAAGGTAGGAGGCATAGCCATACAGTGGTCGACTCCGTATTGATTGCTGTCACTTGGCTGTTCTGCAACACACAGCGAAATCTCATTGCCGGGGTGCCTTTGACTCCGCTTTACGTGGCCGCACGTTTCGACACTCAGCCTCGAGACTAGCAGCTGAATGCCACAGCCGCTGAACCAGTCAGGCAGCGATACGATGCCTTGCAGAGAACTGTTCAACATCTCGGTTATCTTCAGATAAGATCAGGAACCGGGCAACTAGGCGGGAACTGTAGACTTTGAAATGGCACTGAACTGCCCTGCTACTAATGGTGACGGTACAGCTAGAGGCTTCTCTGGCTGGTCGTGCGAATGGTGACAGAGCGCTGCTGGGCCAGGTAAATGTGCCCCCAAATGGTCGACCTTGTTTCATTATCGAGGTGACGCTGCGGTGTAGAAATTGTTCGCGGTATTACGCAAGGCTAGTGCCGCCTGTAACGTTCAACAATGCCAGCCTCACCGCGTCGGGTCCCTGTCCAGCAGTTCGTTTACCCTGGCCGCAGCAGGTGATGATCGTTATAATTACGACGGAGGAAATGAAGCGCGTGTGCAGAATTCCGGGCGGTGTTATGGTACTCGACTAATTACCGAGCGATAAGAGATTCGCGGGGCTTCACATGCAATGGGGTTACAGGACGGCTACTAAGCACCGCTAACCGGTTCTGCTTCGTGGCGCCAGCTGGCGGCAAGGCCATCTGGCGGCGCTCGAATCAATCAATAAATAGAGCGCGCGTGTCCTGCCGTCGACGTCCGATCGGCGGCGCCTACTCGAGCGTGTGCTAGACGGCGGCGCTGGTTCTTCGCGCGGTCAGCGCACCTTCCGGGCCCCGAAGGAGAGGCGCGTGTGTGCGGACGGCAAGGAGGGGGGCGTTACTACACTACGGGGGCCACTTCTGGCGAGGGTGCGCTTACTACAACGGCGAAGCGACGCGACGTGCCCCGGCGCACCGCGGTCCCATTCATCCCGTCGCCAGATCGATAGGAAGCCGAGACAGGGAGACGAGTAAGGGGAGCAGACTCACGGGTCTCTTCGTCTTCCGCATGCTATGTGCCGCAAATAGAGAGGACGGAGAGAGGCCTCCTGTAGGATTGCCTGAGGAACAGATTGACGGCCGGCGGTTTCTCCGTTCGGTGATTATTGCGGCTCTATTGATAATTTCCCTTTACTTTCCCTCATTGCTCTTTCTACAATTCATTTACGTCCCACAAGCATCTCTTACCCTTAGAGAGCCTTCTTATCGAGCGAACCTTTTTTTTTTTCTGTCTGCGGACTGACATCCCGAAACAAAATTGTAAGCTATGTGTACTCCATAAAGGAGGGTTCCAGATTAATTTTCACGACTTTTAGATTTCTTTTTTTCTTACGAACGTCGAATGCGGTCGTAAATGGCGGGCGCTTTTGCCGTTCATTCCCAGACTGAACTGTTCCTGTGGGGACCAAGCATGGAAAACGACACCTTCGCACTCGCCTTAGCCGCCAAATCTAAGGCGGAGCTCTGATCTTCGGCGGCAACTAACCACTCCAATATGTTTTTCCTGCATACAAATGTTGATTTAATTTTTTGATTTTCATAAGCAGAAGCAGCGCTGTGGCTTTGAGCCACGCATTAGTAAACGAATCTGGATTTATTTCGATGGCATGGGATTAGTGACCGAGCTGTCTTTTTTAGCAATTCGCCCCCATTGAAATCCGGCCGCGGCCGGGAATCAATCTGAGACTCCGAGGCTTCTCCGAGGTCATTCTAGTACACCAAAACCAGGCTTGAGCCTGAACACCTGCGAAAATTTGATGTATGTGCATTGCGTGACTTCAACTGCAAAGTGGTGCCCTCTGCGCCGGTCATGCATTGCGTTCGTGTATGCTGGCAAATTGTTAACGTGCTTTCGTGGAGCCGCTTTTTTTTTCTTTTTGTAACAGCACGTTCACTTGCAGCAGCTGTATGCCCGCATCTATGCCGCACGATCTTTGTTTTATGCTTCATATCTGCCTTCAAGATCTGCTTCAGTCGGTAGCAGCACAAACGGTCTGAATCCTTCCGTTTTTGACTGTGCTGGACATGAAATTGTCCACGTAGCGAACAAGGGTGACAGCTGTATACAGCAATATCGGTGCAGAAAGAGCTATACAAAGAGAGGAGCGACGTGTATTAAAATCGGAGGTGGCTAGCTTCCTCGTTTCGCATTCTTCCTTTGCCAGGGTCTTTCTCAACCGCGAAAAGTGAACACAAAAAGGATAGACCGCCATTAAAGAAAGGAAGAAAGACACGAGAACGGCGGCGGGAAGAAAGAGCGACCAGAGATTGCCAGCTAATGACGCGGATCGGTCGGCTCGTTCGCAGCTCCACAAAGAGCGAGGAGGAGAAGGGGGAGGGTAAGTGGGAGGAGCAGGCGGAAGGATCAATGAAAACAGGCAGCGATGAAAGAACGTGTGTTGATGGGGAAATAACCAGTTCGCGCCCTTTCTTTCAATAATAACGCGAAGCATATCGCTCCGCAGTTAGCGGCTCTCAGGAGTTGGACCACACAGCTGCTATGTAAGAGAAGTGCGACCGACCTAGAGCCGCTGCGGAAATGAAACTATATCACACATATACTGCGGTCAAGCAACCCCACTACACTCAAGTTATCGGAGTGGAAAAATACACGAATGGATATACAGTTCGCTGGCGAAATCTTTCGAGCCTGGCTTACACTAGTGATCTGCGCACGAAACACTTGTTCCGCAGTATATACGTAGACTTATTAAATATGCCAGTAAAACTATTTATAACGAATACGGCATCGGCTTTAAAGTGCAGAGCGCTTTCACTTTTATTTTGTAAACGGGGCGCTCAGAAGTTGGTTGAAAAACCGCACCGAAAGCGGTCGCAATAGCACTGGTTTCTTCACAGGTTAACCCTGCCGACCAGTGAACAACAAATGTCAAACAGCAAAAAAAAGTAAAGGCGCATGCGTCTTGGCGGTAACTCGATGGCCCATATTCGTGGCCGCACAAAAAATGAAGTCCGATGTCTTTATTCTGAGAACTTGGCAAAATACGTCTCCATATCCATCTCCCGGCAACTCTTAGGCGAAAGTACAGAAAGGTAAACGCTGTAGCTTTGGAGATATCCGCAACGCGGATATTATAACCCATTTAATTTTCAGTGTAAATTTCCAATCAAAGTCTGCCTTTCAGTTGAACTGCTACTGGCGCTTATTGTTTGTTACAGATTACACATTACATACGGATTTCGCTTTGTTTGGTTTTGTTTATTTACCCGCAATGCCACATTTGGCATTATCGTGTGTGCGTGTGTGCGTGCGTGCGTGCGGAGGGGGAAGGGTTACAAAGTAAAAGAAAGTACCGAAAAGTACATATACAGCCATTAACAAGAAGCGGGCTCATGTGGTTGAGATATGCGTATAAACTCAAAATGAACCAGCAAGATTAACATCTTTCTGAATGTCGGTACTTAAAATATGCAACGCTAAATAAGCTCATATACCTTCATGTCAGCTCGGCAGCGGAAGGATTTAGGGTCTAAGATGCGGTACAGACAAAGTTGTCTAAACATTTTTTCGCAATATATAAGAGGGGCTACGTTAGCTCCGTATCGCACTAAAATAATCAAGAGGTGCCATAAGAATCAATGCTTTCACACGTACACAGGTTTACACAAGTTGGCATGCATATTGTACAGCCTAAGTAGAGGTAGATGATCTATTATTCCCATGCTCAGGCACAGCCCAGAAGACAAAGCTGCTTAACAGAGATTATATATATATATATATATATATATATATATATATATATATATATATATATATATATATATATATATATATATATATATATGCAATAAACGCCAACCGACTATCGTCGCTGCGACTCCAGCTTAAAGAATCTGCTGTGATGAATTCTTCAACCCTCGCTCTAACAAAGACTTAACTGTGATGTTGCCTCAATGTTTATGGCGAAGCAACAGTACTGAATCAGTAAACGAACACAACAGCTATGACAATGGCAGGCGGGACATTCGCTTCTATTATTCTGCATGGCTAAAAGGGCCAGTGTACAAGCATGCTTATTTTGTTCGCACAGTACGCCGTGCCCATCGGCTGAATAAAGTACTAGGTTTGTATAAGCCCGCAAGTACTTGTGCTAGAGAAAATACGCGCAGTAGAGTAAAGTAGAAACGAATGGACAACATTTGCGTTCGATTGAAGAGCCCTGCCTCTCTACTAAATGCAGATTTTAAACAGAGCTCAGTTTGGCGGCGAGAAAAAAAAAACAGAATAAGGTACCAACTAATTGAATTTTCCGGTGATATGCGACCGTGAAGCTTAAGAAGAATAGAAGTGAACTTTTGACGCTTAGAAATATTTTTAGGAAAGAGCTAATGCATGCCATACCCGAGAAGAAAACCTCGCGCAATATTCCAATAGATAGAAAGTAATCATTATGGAAGTGTTGAGATTTACAATTCGAGAAAAATAGTCAAGGTTAGATGCTATGATTTACACAGGCCGAGTGCATAGGAAAAAATGTCTTTTTTTTGTAACCCCAGGAAATATTACTGCCAGTCGGCTATCCGATCAAAGTGAGTCAGAAGAGCGATGTGGTGAAGAAAAACTTGCGATTTTCTGCGCAAAAAAAAAAAACAAAACAAAAACGCACTTTGCGCCAGCAGTGTGAGAACTACGCCACAGCGTTAACCTCCTAAAGGTGAGCGATTCGTACCCGGCCATTTTCCTACAAGGAGCACTTGGTGACCCTTACCTGAAAAGGTAACCATTAAGGCCAGGCTAACGAAACCACCCTTTTGTTTAGATTTCCCGGTATGTTGCTTGCCAGTCGGAAAATGGAGGCACTTACGCGGTCGGCTAAAGTCCAGCTATGAGTTTCATGCACGTCGCCAACTGTTTTTTCTCTGTGGATTGTCACCTTCTGCCTGCCATTTATATCCAATGCATCAAAAGTGGAACGGTCCTGGCCCCGGAACATATGTCTGTTGCGAACCACCCGCGATTGCTCCTGCTTCGAAATCCGTGCAACAGACACAACGCTGGGTTGCTTACAACTCGTTGTCGAGATATGTAATGCACAACTTGACGGCTTGTCTAGCAACAAGCGCGAGAAAGAGTTACAAAAGGCGCATGAAATGGGGCGCGAGAAACGGCGGCCTTGTTATGACAGGCGCAAATGTTCTCAACAGTTCCGAGTACATATGGAGGTCCTATTTGTTGACACGGCACTTCCATTCAGCGCAAGCCTGCCGTGGCACGAAAACGCTTTCCGCTCTGTCCGACTTTTCTTCCCGCGGATCCCCAACGCACGTAGAACCATCGTGCACACTGGCCGCTACTCACAGGCTGACGACTTGCAGCTGCGTCGCCGCCGGCGAGGGGTCCCCGTGAGTCCCGTTGGGGGCATCCGCAGACGTCGGCTGTGGCACGCGCACCAGGTCCAGCGAGGAACAGTCCACGCGCAGCGGCGCGCTCCGCTGTCCCCCGGAGCACGTGCACGGGGCCACGGGACAGGGCGCCCGGGCCGCCGTCGCAGCCGCGACCAGCGCCAGGCCGAGGAGCCAGGCCGGCGCGGGGAGCGGCCAACGCGGCGGCATCACATCCTTGCCCACCACCCTGGAGACCGGCTGCTGCGGCTCGGCGGGGCCGTTCCGGAGAGAGCAGCGCGCGCGCACTCGGCCTTCCCGCCGCCGCGAACTCGGCTGCTGCTGCTGCCGCCGGCCAACTCGGCGGTCGCTGGCCCCGAGCGCGCCACGACCGGCACGCCGCGCCCCCGTTTGAGCGGCCGCGCGCCTGCGCCGTCGCGGGCGTCCACGTTGGGCGCCAAATTTCGACCGGCGCTTACACGTTGGGCGCCAAAGCTCGCCTGTACCGGCGTCATACTTGCACGCTGCCCTGCAGGGGGATATAACCCACTAACGAAGCCGCAAATGGCCCCTTATAGAAGCCCCTTCAACCAAGCCAAGAGCCCATTGTCAAGACGTCAACGTTAACCGCCTTCAACAGGATAGATAAGCGGGCGAGTTGGTGATACATAATGCAAAAAACAGCGCGAACAAACGGGGACTAGACGAAGAATACACAGGAACAAGCGCTGACTCTCAACTAAAGTTTAATCACAGGAAGCACACTTATAAAAGGAAACAGAAAACGAAAAAAAAAACACAAAATCAGAACGCATGTGTTACTATGTGATGTCCAGATATGCAACCTCACAGTCACGCAGGAGCAGGGATGGTTGGCTGACACATAATCTTGGTTTCTTTGTCATGTTATACGCCTCGATAATTTCCCTAGTCAACTGGTCGGGGTGTTTGTACAAAATGTCAGTAAAATGCAATGACGGAAAACATGATTGACACTCTCGGCAATGATCAACTAGATTAGTGGAGCGATTAGATTCTAATGAATTGAGATGTTCTCCGAGACGTGTGTTAATACAACGTCCCGTTTGCCCAATGTATATCTGACCACAGGATAGGGGGATTTTATAAACTACCCCTTTGGAGCACGGCACAAAACTTTTAGCGTGCTTAACACCACAGGACGCTACAGATTTCTTGGGGTTGCGGGACTTATTTTCTACTGCTGAACAAATTTTACTGAGCTTATTCGGGGCCGAAAAAAGTTGATGTGGTTTTTTCGGCCCCGAATAAGCTCAGTAAAATTTGTTCAGCAGTAGAAAATAAGTCCCGCAACCCCAAGAAATCTGTAGCGTCCTGTGGTGTTAAGCACGCTAAAAGTTTTGTGCCGTGCTCCAAAGGGGTAGTTTATAAAATCCCCCTATCCTGTGGTCAGATATACATTGGGCAAACGGGACGTTGTATTAACACACGACTCGGAGAACATCTCAATTCATTAGAATCTAATCGCTCCACTAATCTAGTTGATCATTGCCGAGAGTGTCAATCATGTTTTCCGTCATTGCATTTTACTGACATTTTGTACAAACACCCCGACCAGTTGACCAGGGAAATTATCGAGGCGTATAACATGACAAAGAAACCAAGATTATGTGTCAGCCAACCATCCCTGCTCCTGCGTGACTGTGAGGTTGCATATCTGGACATCACATAGTAACACATGCGTTCTGATTTTGTGTTTTTTTTCGTTTTCTGTTTCCTTTTATAAGTGTGCTTCCTGTGATTAAACTTTAGTTGAGAGTCAGCGCTTGTTCCTGTGTATTCTTCGTCTAGTCCCCGTTTGTTCGCGCTGTTTTTTGCATTAACCGCCTTGCACCTGCCAGCGTGCGCCTGCTTTAGACGGATGCTACTCAAGAACCAAACGGCAAATGCCGACTCCCTTGAGGGAGTCCCTCGAGCTAATGGCGTCGACCTGTTCGCATGACGTCGTGGTTAACCTCCTTGCGCCTGGTAGCATGACATTGTAGGGGATAATTAAGTGCGAAGTAACGCATTAATCGCAAATTGATGATACTCGCTCGTGCCATAGGCTGGAGGGCCTCATTTGAGGGCATTTACGCTTCTTTGTTGAGCTGTGCTCGACTAACACAGGAACACACAAAAGTCACACAACACAGCGCTCTGTTGTGTGACTTGTGTGTGTTCTTTATCTCCCGTCTTTAGCGCTGTAGACATGGAAGTCGACTAAGAGGCTGTGGCTGGTGCAGTGGGATAATCCGAGATGCCATGTGGATTGGTCGATACCATTTTTTGGATTCACTCCTATGAGGGGCGTCTTAAGCTTCATTATTGAGTTGGATCCGACTATGGGCAATGCTCAAATAAGTGGGGCCGCTACGTCTTGGGCTTTGAGACAAAACCGGCGTTCAAGCGGTCCATTGTCGCCTACGTGAGGAACGACATCGACACAAAATGTTGGATAGTGTTTGCTCAAGGCACATCCAAGGGACTGAGAAAGCGGTCCACTTCGAGAACTAAAGCAGTCCTTGTTCGACTCGCTTAGTTAATCACCTTACTCAGTGCCAGTGACAAGAGTCATGGAATGGTGGCGACAGTAGGAGCAATGATATGACTCTGGAGTGAACGGGATGGAGGGAACTGGAAGAAGCTGGCGAGCATGCTGCTATTTGGTTTCAGTCCCATATGCCAAGGCAAAAACTTAGGCGGCAGATGTGCGTGCACGGCACAATCTGCACCTTGTTTCATCAATAGGCCAGGCTTGACTAGCCAGCTTCACGTAGACAAGTGCTGAATCCGGCGATGGGTTTTGACTGCTTTGCATAATATATTGAAATCGTTCGAGCTCTTGGGACACGCTGCAGACAGCTCACAGCCACAGCTTTAGCCTTCTCGATTTTATGCAAGTTGGACGCCGCTGCCAAAGAAGCAACAAGTTAAATCGGAGGTCTCGTGCTAAGTTGCCCAGGAGGAGAGGTGAATGAAAATGAACTGTAGAGGTTTTCGTCCCGGTTGGTAACGATGATTATCTGTTTCCCTACCATCTTTCCGCTGGTGAATTGCAAGGCGTTTAAGTTTAAAGAGCTGTTTTAAGTTAAGGTTCAAGTTTGGAGATCCTATGATGCCTACGGGATGAGCGTATAGTCGATGTGTGCAGCAAGGGACCTTTGCCGGAAGAAAAGTCCAAGATTCTGCAATCCTATTCACAAGACTGCTATTCGACTACTCCCACCGAGGCTCTCATCTCATGTCGAGAATCCTCCATGCAGCTATTGTCTTTGTTGTTCTACGAACCGTGACCCATTTCAGAATGACATGTCCAGAAGTGATCGTTTCAAAACCCTGCTTTTCTAAAAATGCATTACATGTAGCGTTGGCTAACAAAAGGTCGGAGTCGTTAGGCTGCTGGTACGTTAGAACAACGCACGAAGGATTGTCGAACAGATTTGTGGAAACGGAAGACATGGAAAGCGTGCCATCGTTCTACTGCAGGAATGTTTCAACGAATACATTGCGCCCTAAGTGTCAGACTGAATGTTTCTATACTTGTACTTGCAGCCTTGGCATGAATACTTTTTCTGCACTCTCATATAGGATGTCGGCACCTACATCTTGCCGACAGAGAACTTTATATAAGCAACTCGTTATGAAAACAAAGCACCATTTGCTCCACAGGCTTTTCCACCGCACGGTGTCCTGGCTGTTTTCCATTAAGCATGTTCCTTTGTGTAGGTGTGGGTTCAAGCGGGTAAGCCGATCTATCGGCGAGCAAGCGAGCGGTTGGGAACGCATAGGTAGGTGCGATAGTTGGTTCGGCTCACCAGCGCAGGGCCTAACGGGTTGCCGGGCAATAGCGCCGCTCCAGTTTTGCACACGCTTGGCGCCGCTAATTAACCTACATGTTCGCGCGCGCTTAATCGCATGCGCAGCAGGCGGCGGACGCGCGCACTGCGCCAATAAATCTCTGGTGTAAAAAGTGCGGGCATTTTATCTGCCCGCGACGGCGCGCTCGCGTGCGCGTTATCGCAGCGCACGCCTGATCAATTCGTCGCGCGGCCGCGTTTAAAATAGAAAAGCGATGAAATCGCGGCGGAGAATATATTGGACAATGCGCGTGAAGTGGTTATCGCCCAATCTGCGATTATATCTATCTGAGGCTACCGTTTCGATCCGGTTTTACTGTGCGTAATGTGAAACGCTCAGCAATCGCACCAAATATTGGCTCAGTCGCGACACATCAGAACTACGCCTCAAAGATCAATACGTCGCCAGAAGCTGTGCGAACTCTACACTCGCGGCTTACACGACCCATGGGAAGGCAACCATGGAATTGCGTCGCACAAAAGTCGCTACTCGAGTTCGTTTGAGCCATCTTTGAAGAAGGGACCGAGATGGCCTCAAAACGTATACGGGGCCGCAATGTCGAGGCATCTCCAGAAAAAAAAGAAAAAGGAGAACAGTCGCTCTCGTCCTCAGTGAAAATTGGCTCACTGTGGATGGCAACAACCGCGCAAACAGCTTGCGCCCGCAGTGTTCGCTGCTACGACGCGACGCGATGACAAAAAGCGTACCGCAGCAGCTTGCGGGTGGAGAGAGATTTCGCGTGAGATTGGCTGTCAGGGCCGTAGTACACCTATAGCTGCCTTTCATATGCACAATCGCTACGCTCGCCGAGCTGCGCGGGAACACTTGGCTGTCATAAGCGGCACTGCTCCCATTCACGGGTGCACATGCCGAGCCTTCTTCCTTGCTGCTTCTGTCATGCACACTTCGCGACAATATATATATACATACCGTTTCCGATTTTGTGAAAAAATATTCCCCGGGTGAGTATAGCTTGTCTTAAAATTTGACACAAACTGGACCACACAAGTTAGCAAACTGAACCTCAACTTAAATTGGACTCAGGGAAAAAGAAATGAAATAATATGTGTGTCGGAGGTTCGAGGGTTCCAATGCATCAATGACAAGTACTGTATCAGGATTTCAGAATGTAGCAAATTGCGTTGCAGCGAATTGGCGCGATATATTCTCAATGACACAGATGCATCTCTTTACCCCGTTTCCGTGGTGAACGCTACAGCGTACTCGGTTTTTTGCCCTTCAAGCAAGAGTTTTCCAAATAGCTATTATTAGTGTACTATTATTGTTCACCATATGGGTAAATACCAGCTTTTAATCTAAAAAAAAAGAAATGCCTGTCAAACGATATTTAAGATTTTATTTTGGTAATCAGCCAAATCCAGAAACTGGAACTAAGCCAGATTTAGCAGTAATGAACAGCTCATTCATAAATATTACTTCTGAGAAAGCTACGAATACGGAAGGTGCTCAGTAACGCATAGGAAACCTGCGCGCAAATGCTATATCAAATAAGAAATTAGCCAAGTCCTGCTGATGTACGGATCGAAATGAGCTTTAGCTTGGGCCTGCGGCTTCATTTATTCGTTTCCGATCGCTAACTTCGCATCGACTACGAAGGATATAAGAAATCGGCAGAAGTTTTGAAGTCAGAAGAAGCCGATAACGAGGAAATCATTAGCCCTGTCGCTAATGAAGCAAGAATGCGAATTTGCTGCAGTGAACATCTGATCTCTTAGTTGGGATAAGGCTGGCAGTGGCTTTCTCAATTCGTTATTACAAGCGTAATAGCACAGGCATACAGGAAGCGACAATACTAACCATTTTCCTGTGGTTTTGTGTCCTGTATGAGCACACCATTTCGCTACTAGTGAATTTAGAACGATGCAGTGCAGAAAGATGCGTAGTTTATTTTTCCACTGCCGAATGGCGAACGCTAGGAACGAAGGCTGTCGCGACAGTGCATGCGACAGGAGCCTGCTATTCGCATACCAAATTGTGTTGGAGGACATCAGTGCCCCTTATTGCACAGAATGAATGTTCTAACTGTTTTTGTGCTCTATTCGCAGCATAATTTTAAACATTACTTTCATAAACAAAGCTTAAGGCAATTGCATACATAAAGATGTTTTCTGAAAAAACTGGGACACATCCAGACTTTCACATAGAAAGAGTCCAATCCAAAGTTTACTCGCTGGTGTTAAGTTATCTGCATAATTTTTCATGACATGCAGGTGTAGAGTTGCTAGAACTTGCATTTAAAGCATCGCATATAACATCTTGAATAGGGCTATGGTTTGTGTGCATAACGTACTGTCTTGTTTTTCTTGGTTTGCTATCAGGTACATTTCGCGCATTTGGGAAACAAAAAAACTAAAAAACTCAATTTCTGCTCTCGTGTGCAAAAGATTTATCTGCATGTCAATCATCAAGAGTCATAGAGCTATTCATGACATTGATACAAAAATAAAATGAAGCTCCGCATACGGGGACATACTGCAGCGTGCACTCTTTCAAATATAATCGACACCCACCCAAAAAGCTAGCTTCGGAGAGGAATCGTGCCAAAGATATAACTGGTTAACAACTGCGCTCTTTGCGCCTCACACGTCTGCCGGAGTCGGCGGAAGCGGAGCCGCTCAGCGTCACCCTCCATATGAGCCGATTATGGCCGATCCATGCAAATCGAAGCTGGCCCCGTCTCCGCTGTGCGCCCCTTCTTCCCGCAGCCGAAGAGCGACGACGTGAAGTATAGCTCGTGGTCGTCGTCGCGGTCGACCATCGGCGCCACCACAAAGGCTGCTGGCGTCGACCACCGTAGGCATTCGGCACGCGCAAAGCCCTAACGACTGCGATCCTCGTCGGAGCCCCTAATGACGCCGGACGACCACTCCCATTCGAGATCGGCGCTGCCTTCTCATTTGCTTTCCTTCCGGTGCCCCTCTGTCGCCGAGCTCCTCGCGTTCGACCGAATTTAGGCGTCCGCGATTGGCCGCCCGTGTTCGAAGGCCGATAGCGTGGGGGTGAGGGGGGGGGGGGCTTACAATGAGGCCGTCTTTCTTTTTTTATATCTTTTCCAGAAGATGAGGAAGCTTAGTGCTGCTGCGTGCTTTCGCCTGACGCTGCGATAAAAGCAATGGCTATTCATTGAGCAGTTGGTCATCTACCTGAACAGCAGCTACTGCGCTAATTAAGCACGGCTCGTGTTGTTCAGTCGTGGACAAATTTACATGGCGCTCACAACGCAATCAATCACCTGGGGCCACTTGCACAAAACTCTTTAGTCCAGGCTTAATCTAGTCTTCAGGCTCAATCGTAACTCATTGGAGGCTTAATATTCCCTAGCCAACAAGTCGCTTGCACTAAAGAAACTAGACTGGAACAAAGCATGGAATTAAGTTTGGAACAAGGCTGAAACCCAAGTTGTATTCGAGCAGTCTTGCCTCAATCTTCTCCAGCCATATCCAACAGTTCTGTCCTGTACTCTTCGGAATGGCAGACTGTGTATTCTCGACATGAAATGCGCCAAAGAAAACACATGACAGACGTCGCGTTGCCTGCCGTGTAAGCTGAGCTACGTGAGCTGCCATGTGAGCCATGTGTGCCATGTGGGTCATGTGTACAATGTGAGCTGAGTTGCGCGAAGGAATCCCCTAATGCGACAAGAAGCGCGCCAGGTCCCATGTTGCTTGTGCTGTCGGTTTGGAGGGGCGAAATCCGACTAGCCTGAGGCATGGTTTATGTTTGCCGCACACGTGGTTGTATCAACGACCAGACATGGGCATTTGACCTAAAACTCACTCAACCTCAACCGCACTCAACCTCACTCGACCTCACTCAACCTCAGCCTCACCAGCTGAGCTTGAGGTCTCCTTAGACGCCCTCACCTCACTTTTCCTGAGGCCACTGCTGACCTCACTCAACCTCAAATTGTGAGGTTGAGGTCGGCTGCTCTACCTCAGTAAACAAACTAAAAAGAAAACAAAAAGCGATTAAGAAGTTTTTCGGTTAAAAACAATTCTCAGAATCCTGTGAGACAGGAAAGCCAAAATGATGATGGTATGATTTAATAAGGTGTGTACAGACACTATTCATGTGCACGCAATAGGAGAAGCTTATAATCTGGGATGAACCCTCAGAGAGTACATGGCCTGCGGGTAGGGGTGTCCCATACTCGGTTACCCCCAGTACGTCGGTGAGTACTTCATATGTGTCAGTATTTCGCAACCTGCTTCGTGTATACTTGTTCGTATTGGAAGCCTCTCGCTCATTCATGCACGAACCGGCAATTGAAAACCACAACCCTTCTACACCATCCATCAGAAATTGGGAGGAGGGGGGAGGTATACTTTTTTCAGGCTTGAGAATAGTTACCGAATATAAGGAAACTGGTCTTCGATGTACTTTCCAATGCGACGGTTATGCAGACGCACATCAGTATATTTAGATTTTCTAGCTCTGTCCGGCATAGCGAGAATGCTCTTTTCAGTCCTCTGTATGTTGCCTTTGAAAGCACTTAACAAGCTGCGACTGTAGTACACCAACAGAGGCCCGTTGTATTTATGTCTGTGTAGAAACGAGCGGCTTTACTTATTAATGCGAAAGCATTAGATGGCTCACTTTCAAGGTCATATCCGCAAAAAGGTGCTCACAAGAAACGGCATCATGTGACGTCACGAGCCGACGAGTCACGCGACGGAAATGATGACGTCGCATAACTAACGCTAAATGGAAAATAACTAGCGCTAGGACTAATTAGTATAATTAGTGGTAACATCATGTAAGTGTGACGTCATACTAGATCACGTGACAAGCGATGTAATGTGCCATCAAACCTAGTCACGTGACGACGTTGTAATATGACATCACACCTACTCACGTGACAACGATGTTTTTCTCGTCATACCAGGACCCCATCCACCCCCCTTGCACCCCCCCTTCAAGATCCATATGGATCCCACATTACTACACATGCGCGCATGACGCATTACAATGAGTGCCCCCAACCCGGTCCACATTAATGATGTTCGGATTGTCCAGCAGGTAAACGAGTTAGTTCTCATGTATCACATACTGCAAACATTCTGCAACGACACATACCTTTGACTCTCGAGATGATAATGATGATGATGATGCTAACAGTGTATCCTTATGAGCCCGGGGGAGTCGGATATACCGCTACCAAATTAAAGGTTGCCAGAATATTGATTAAATTTTTGTACATTACCCAGCTACCGAAGACATATATTGTGCGAGAAAACAGGAATACAAGCAGCTAATAATTAGGGATGATGATGTTGATGTTCCTGGGAGGTCAAGACCCTCCCCCGTTTCCGCTACTTCCCTGCAGGGGGCGATGGTAATGGCTTCGAAATCCTGGGAATTCTTCGATGACTCGGTGAACCCGCGGCATTTTGAAAGAAAGGGATAGATTACGTCTTCGAACACTTTGCCAACTATTAAAATCACATGGGTCAAAACAACTGGTCTACAGTGGGCAGCGTGAACCTCTCTCTCTTTTAAGAGCACCATGGCTCTCCGCTCAAATTCCCCCGCAGCGGAATCTTTTCCCGAGCACCCCCACCCCGGGGGAAAAAAAAAACCGCTTAAATAGTCATACGCCTCAACAGAATTCTGGCTATCATTTCGTCAACCAGTCTGAGACTAGCTGCTTTAAGTCAATCACTTGTTTTCCTTCAAAATTGAACTAATCAATGATACGCCAGCATCCTCGACGTTTTTTACCCACGAGCACCGCGCGAGCAATCTGCGAAGCCGTTTAAGGTGAACAATGGGTCTCTGCAAAATAGTTAAACGAAAGATAACGTGTAGTGCCTGGTCGTCTGCAAGGCAAGCCGCCAACCTAGCTGATCCCATACGAGAAAAAAAAAGAAAATGATTAGAAACATACAAACAAAAATCGCACACTAAAAACAAAAGCGAACAACAGTGTGCCCCATTAATCGTCATAATGTAAGATTTGAAACAGCGACTCAGCAGCACAGCGCGAGCATGTAGTAAGTTCCATTCACACATCGTGATAAAAAAAATGGAACAGGAACCAGGTACCGCATCACCATACATTAATTATAGAGTTTTGCATTTTTTCTCCGCTGCAACACCGCTATGCTGGTGCGTTCGCCTTGTGTTGCGGTGTTTCGGAATAATAAGTGAATTTCTGAGATGGAACAAGGAACAGGAGACCAAAGAGAGGTTATTCGGAAGGATAAAAAGTGTAATTACATTTGCATCTGCTTGCATTACGGAACGGGAATTTGTATACAGAACTGGTGTGAGATTCGAAAGGGGAAGTCACCGATCAAAAGCATCGATGGTGTTATACAGGTTTTTCTGGCTTCGTGCTTTTTTAATCAAATCAGCAGGGGCGCGATTACGGATCAGTCTCAAAAAACTGTCTCAATATTGAGACAGTGACGTCAAAATGACGACACCGAGAAATGCCGACCGCCGAATCGGCCAATGCGGAGCAAGGAGGCGGTGGGCTCCGCCCCGAAACCACTATTCGCACGACAAGGGACCGTAGACTAATGTTTTGCAGTAAAGACGCAGTGAATAAAAACGAGTAATGTTTTATTTTGCTAAGTAACTATATTTCAAACCCAACAGCAGCAAGCAAAAGAAGCAGTGTTTTCATTTTTGCAATAAAGTTTGCTGTTCAGTCACTTTTTTTGCCGCGAAGGTGTGCTGTCAGCGGTATAGCGTGAACATGTTAGTCTGAAAATGAACAAAAACGCAATGAAGAAAACAAGTAACGTTTTATTTTGGTAGTAAACTGTGTTGCAATCTCAACAACACGAGGGAAAAATAGAAGCATTCTCAGTTTTGCAATTAAATTTGCTGCAGGTTAACTTCTCTTGCCATGAGGGCGCGCTGGCAGTGGCATAACGTGAACATGGCGGCCTGCAAGAAAACAGCTGATTCCATGGCTAGTTCCTGTTTTTTCGCGTGTCGTCTAAAATCAAGGTACTTTGCGGATGTCTTAAGTGCGCAGAAAAATCTGATTGAAGGCAGTGAATGCTACGGGCCTGCCGAGATCAACTTACAAGCAGCGCTCGGCTCGAAAATCGACGAAGACAACTTTAGTCTGTGTTCTCGGTCGGCGCCTATGGATCGCCGAGTGACGTGTGGTTCTGTTTATTTTCTTTAGAAAATACCAGAAAACCATGAATCATCACATAGAAGCAACTGCCGACAGACAGGTGCAGCTGCTGATAGCTTGCAATCTCGGTGCGGGAAATGAGAGCCGACACGGCCTGCCTCTGTGGCAGCACTCTTCTGCCTCGTAACCAAGTGTTGCCGCCCACATCGGGCTAAGCACTTGATGTTCCGTTTGTATTTTTGTAGCTCCGTTCGGTTTATGTTCAGTTGTTGCCGTAGTTTCTTTTTTTTTCCTGTGTAAGATGCAGAAATTGTGATGTTTATGCTCCACTTTGTTTACAGAGAAAGGAAGCACCTGACTTGATAAATTTGCTATTGTCACCGAGGAGAGAACGAGTTTGTTCCATTAACGTTATTTACTGATCATGTAGTAGATCCAGGGTCAACCTGGAAAGAAGTAGTTTGCTTGTATAGAGGCTAATTGCAACTGGGCAGAAAGTTGAGCAAGTTTGTTCATATTTGCTGGTACACAGCGCTTGAATTGCATATGATCCAGGGCAGTGAGGTAGGTAGGACAGGGCAGTGATATGTAATATTGTATTTTGCTCAGCAGGCGGAGTGATGTTGGTATAACTGGGTTTGGTGAGGGCAGTGTTTGAAGGGCTTTAAATACTTTGCATAGCTTCTAACATGTACTTCCTTTCAGGTCGGAAGACCACTTGTTTTTTTTTTTTAAATTATGGTCCATCATATCTTAGACACCCTGTATACAGGCCACTCCAGTTTGAAAGGGAACAGCCAGTTGAAAATGACTAGGACATTAAATACCTAGGCGAAAAGTAGCTTGACAGCAGTTGCACTTATCACACATATTATATGATAGCACAAGGAGCTTGTCCGGCCATTCGGCATTGTCACCGTCTCGTGTCATCATGGACAAGACTTCATAGCCCTGTGTTACGCAAACCAAGCTAGGTGTCAGTTATGGGGCTATAACCGAGTGCTCAAGATTTCCCACAATGGAGCTGCCTGTATATTCTTAGAGCTGTAGAGCATTTCCAGTAACAGTGTTGCATGATTTGTGATTGTAAACTAACCTCTAATCACACACCATCTCCTTGATGATGTGTCTGTGATGTTTACACATCTTTGTCTATCAGTGAAGATGTTCTAGTCATTCAGCAGTCATTGTAGCCACTGCACCTTACAATCTTTATTATGCATTGTTGTACAGCGGTTTCCTTGCAGTAGGTACAGCTTTTAGCACAGAGCGAAACCCCTAGCCACACACCATTACGCTAAAAGCTTAGCTTTGGTATTTACACTACTTATATGTGCCAAAATGTTTTGTAGTCCGGAAAATGCATCATGTACACTGTACTATGCCATATTTATTGTACAGGTAGCCTCTATATGAAAGAAAACATGCACTTTGAACTCAATTTTTCAGATTTTTTTTCTTAACTGCACTCAGAAATGCCATACGGTAATTGTACATCAAGGTAAAGTATGCTTGTATGTACGCTGCCTTTTCTGCAATAGAAACACTCGTGTCAAATGCTGTGCGTAAAAAAATAAACGCGCTTACTGAATGTATGATGCAACAAAAACAGCTTTGTGATTCCAACAAGCATCACAAATATTTCATGCCTTATTCCAGCACTACACGTTTGGTTCATGCATGTTCGTCACACAGGTGATGACCACAGGCACTCCACCAAGCTGGAAGGAGACAGCAGAGAAGGGGCAGGTGGGCTGACATAAGCATTGACAAAAGAGAGTTTAAAATGATGCTTTTCAGAAATTGGGCGAGCTGCTTCAACACCTTTTCCGTCTTCAGGAAGAGACTGTGCAACACGCTGCTGAGGGACTGGAAGATATACTAGCAAACACACTGAAAATGAAGTTGCAGCCGGTGGGGGGCACTTGTTTGTCACTGCTGGCTTCTCGCTGCACACAGGTTGGCCAAGGGCACAACCACATCACACAATTGCTCACACACTTGCAGATGTGTGTTGTGCAATGACACAAGGAAATGACAGTGGCAACAGGGGAAGAGTGCCTGATATGACTCTCTATGCCAGCATGGTGAGTCGTCTCTGGACGCTAGATTTTCCATCGCAACTGCCGCTGCACCATCCCTCGGTACGCCTTCCTCTGGAGACGGGTCGTCCTAGAGAGGCCAAAAGTACAGCACCGCATGCTCTTCTCAGGAGGCAGGTGAGGAGGGATCCTGTCTGTACGAGGCAGCCACCATTTAGAGGTGGCCCGTTGTTATCTGGGTCAGAGGTAGCGTCGCCTGCATCCTCTGCTGATATGGGCACATCCAAACAGAGGCTGTGAAGTGCAGCACGTGCGGTGATGATGCGCACTGTCCACTTCCACTGGCACTGGTGCATCCGGTGTCCTTGAAAGCAACGGAAGCAGCTCTTCGGCACACCAATACAGCGCTCAGCCACAAATTGTGTGAAAGCATGTGGCGTGTTGTACAGGCCTTCTGCTGAGTCAGGTCTGTAATGTCATGCAACTGGTGCAGGCAGCCATGGCTCCAGTGGGTAGACATAGTCTCCTGCATAACAAAAAATGATGCAGCTAAGCATGTCCTTTCTCAGTGATCTCAACAGCATTACAGGACACTCTGCTATACAGTAGAAAACTCACGCCAAGTAGCCCACATCCAGGCTTTGCTGAATATGACATTCAAGAGCATACATACATGCAGGATTTAGATGTATAAGTGAGCACTACTGTAAGGTCAGTCTTTTACCACCATATTCATATAAATGATGCGCTATGATTTCCTACAAAACACAAGCGCTGTCAGGTGCATTTTGCTTCGGTTTCTTCAACAGGAAAGGCTATGCATTTCAACAATGTAATATGTGTCCTGTGTTTCTGCTGCAATTATATTTAACAAAAGGAAAGAGTGGCAATACACTGTATCATAGTGTAAAGTGTCTGCATTTGTGTAACTGTCCACACTGATTCTTGTAGCTTTAGCAGATCCGGGCAAATGCATAGTGCTGGAGCTCAATAGATGTGACTGAGTTCGCCCGACGGGTGACACGGCTATTTTACTGCTTACCCAGAAAAAAAAAATCACCGTCGTCCAGCAGGCCTTCCTCCGCCTCGGAATGCCGCCAGACCAACACGTCGCGGAAGGATCCGGGTCAGCGCGAGTCCACGGCCACGATGCACATGTTCGCGCCACAGATCTGAGAAAAAACAAGCACAGCCCGTACTCACTCTCGCTGCCGAGGCCCGCACTTGTAGCTCATGCACTTGTAGCACTTGAACTCATGCGGTCAAAAACAGTGGCCGAGGTATACTCACTATTACGTCCGCAGCGTAGAACCGCTTGCGGCTCGTTCGCAGCACTGCCCCCAGACTCCTTGATAGTGATGAGTGCCCAATCGACACACCCGACGACGCCGGAGATGCTGCCGCGGCGAACGTTTAGGCAAAGGACGCCCTCCTTCGCCGCCGCCTTCTCCTCGGGTCTCCTCGGAAAGCGAACACCCCCCTTCTGTTACCCAACGTTGACATTGGTCTCCGCTGCCCGCCGAAAAGGCTTGTTCACAGTCGGTTGGGCTGCGCCGACGTTTTCTTCATTTCCAACGGCGCCTTGAAACCCACCGGAGGCGAAGAAGCGCAGCGCGCACAGCACCTGCCGCTCCACTGACAGCGCACTCACCCGCGCACTTCCCAGCAACGGCGAGTTCGTCGCACAGACACTGCGCAGTCTCCTCGAAATAACTCTCCCGCGCGTCAAAGTCGTCTTCATGCACCCTCCGACACCGTTGCTCGCGCGGTCACACGCGTATACGACGATGTAAACAGCCGCCATTTTCTGTCTCAAACGTGTTGATACTACTTTTTCCAGTCTCAAAAAATCGTCTCAATCTGCCTGCATAATTAGATGGCCAACGTCACCACTTCTGCGCCATTTACGACGTCAGTCAGTGACGAAAAAAATCAAAATGGCCGCCGACCAATAGGAGAGAGGCAAATGATATACTTTTTGAGACAATTTCGATTGAGACTGATCCGTAATCGCGCCCCAGGTGTCCTTGTAAGGAACCACCTGAATCACATTCTCTCGCCTGTGCCGACTACTCCAGTTTCTGTTAAGTCAGCTTGTAATGTACAGCAGGATCCTCTTTATTCGACTGCAAGACAAGAGCCATGACGCCAGTGCCGGCAGCGAGCATGAAGAAGAAGCAGTCTTGATTGGGGCCATACGCGCTGCGACGAATTTATTGCGTGCTTGTTGGACTGAACTTATTTGTTTGGGGCATCAAACAAAGCTACCGCGGGTCAACGAGAGTTACGTGCTTTGCGCGCTCCCGGGGGTACCAGCCGACCGACAGGCAGCCGGGTGCTTCGCCAGCGAGGCAAGGGGGAGCGAGAGTGGCGTGCTGTGACAGCAGCACTCCTTCCGGGAAGACCAGAGGGATGCGTCTTCCTGTAGGCTCGGACTGAATGGACATTACGGCGCCGCACAGGAAGCTAAGAGGGAACTGTGGCATCCGGGTGTCCAAACATTGGAAACTGAACACGAAGCGTCATTGCATGAACACTGCGGTCATGCGCTGAAACTCCACTTCGGAATCGGCACTCGTCGGAGTAAAGACGTGGCAACTGCAAAAAGTCTCGACCACAAAATTTCGACCTCACTGAATGACGACCTCACTCAACCTCAAACTAACGCGTGAGGTTGAGGTCTGATTCGCTGATCTCACTCAAGAAATGTCGAGCCGTCGCCGACCTCACCTCAACATCACCTCACGACGTGAGGTTTAGGTCAATTTGAGGTTGAGGTCGACCTCATGAGATTTCGAAACCTCATGAGGTTGCCCACCTCTGATCTTGTCATCTCGGTGCTAAATGCTTGTGAAGAAAAACGTGCGCAGTGTGCCGACTTGGTATCTATCTACCGTCGAAGAGAAACAGGTGACAGTGGGGCTTTTCATGCACAGACAACGAAAGAAAGGAGAGAGAGCGTCATTCTCTATTGCTGCGGTCGGTCCCGTACGTGACATAAGTCGCCGGTGTGCACATATGGCATGCCCCCAGTGACCCACGCGTGATTTTAGTTGTAGTTTGAATGCGCCTTGCTTTGGGAAAAGTGTGTTTGAAGGATAGCCTTCAGTTTCAGCTTCCTGGTCGCTGACGAAATCCATCCGGTAGTCGCGGTTTTTGTAGTGTTCCATTACGCTTCGTGAGGGATATACTCTGCCGACGCAAAAACGACGTCTGCGAATACGAAGCTGAACGCAGCACTCATGCACAACACTGCAATAAATGCGACCCCTGGATACATTTTGACAGGGATACAGAGAAAGGGTGCAGTGCAGGAATTGCTCTCACCTGTTGCTCTCAACTGCTCTTAACTGCTCTCAATTGCTCTCAACTCACGCGTGAGGTTGAGGTCTGATTTGGCGACCTCACTCACAAAATTTTGAGCCGTCGCCGACCTCACCTCAACCTCACTTTACGACGTG
Organism: Amblyomma americanum; assembly: GCF_052857255.1. Lineage (NCBI taxonomy): Eukaryota > Metazoa > Arthropoda > Arachnida > Ixodida > Ixodidae > Amblyomma > Amblyomma americanum. The sequence continues at coordinate 217,918,163 of NC_135500.1, forward strand.
AGGTTGAGGTCGACCTCATGAGGCCGAAATTTTATGAGGTTGGCCACCTGTGTCAACGACAGAGTACGGGAGCACGACCTTTGCATTGTAAAGAGAAGGTGGATCAAATTCTCTTGTGCACTGCAAAACCTGTCCGTGTGAGCTAGCCCTCAGTGACATCAAGGTACCTGTGAGGAGTCGTCGCGATGGGGTTGCGCACGGAATATACAGGCTTTTCAAATGATTAAGAATGACGGAATCTCTGTTAGTGATCCTTGCATAGTAGTCTTTATCAAATAAATTTATATTCATTAAGCCTTCTTGTGACCTGTTCTTTTTTTCTTGGCAAGTTAAGCTTGTGCGTTTTTCTTCCTTTTTCCCTGATGGCGTCTTGATTTTTGTTTCTGTTTGTTTTGTTGCTCTTCGTTTACGCTTTAACTCTGCTTTTGCTGCAATGCCTACTTTTTTGCTATAATTTCTAGGAAATGTGGAGCGTTCGTGTGTGGGTTGTAAAAGCTGGCTTTTGGTCACGTATTTTGTCACCGTTCTATATTGTTGTCTCACAGGAGTTGGCACTTATAGTAATGCGTGGTTGGGATCCTGATTTCGCAGCGACGAATGACGTAATATTACTTCTTATAGGTATAAATACATGTCTTACTGGTCGACTGAACAGTTAGTGGTGCGCTCATGCGCGTCTTCTGTCTTGTGATCTTTTCTTTTGTTTGCGACAGTGTGCTAGCTGGCGTAAAGTATTATCTACATATACAGATACACACTGAACTCTCGAAGAAAGTGCAGTAACCTCCAGTGTTGCGGCCCAAAAATCCGTTCTTCTACATTCGGTGAACGGCCTGAGGGCGGTCCGCCCCGGAGCAGGTGCTTCTGCCGGATCGCACGTAAAGAGAAGCAGTTCCAAAGCAAGTGTTCAGTGTCTGCTTAGCCACAGGAGCGGTACAAAAAGGGCAGGAGTGTCCGAAAGGGGCATGGTACTGTGCCGGCCACGGCGAGGGTACCATTGGGGTTGTAACCCCGCGCAAGCGCGCAAGGCAGCCAGGGAGGTCGGTGCCACACGGTGGGAGAAGTGATCGCGTGGCGCCCCGGAGTTTTCCTTTTCTTGGAGGAGAATTTTCTCCGGAGAGGTGTAAGTAACATAGCAGAAAAATAATTCCCTCTCGGAAACGCCAACTTCTCGACACGTATCCACGGCAGCGTTCATCATAGACCTACGCCGTCTCGCGCTACCAGCGGTTAGCCGTCGCAACAGTCCACACGCGGTGCAATAGGCAAGACCTCGCAGCTCTCACTGGCCCTGACTGTTGTCAGTGCTTCATCGCATTGACACAAGCATTCGCAAAAACTTACTGAGACTCACTGCCAGCTGGTACCTCGCTCGCATTTGTCTGGTCGTACTCTGTCGTTCACTGCTGCTCACAGTATAGCAGTATGCTCTCTCAAGCACTGAGCTGTATCTATCTCTTTTATGCATCCACATCCTCGCAATCACACTGACTGCCGCTTATGCTCGCACTACCGCACCGCTTACGCAGCAAAACGGGAGGAAAGAGGGGAGGACGGTTCGAGCGATCGACTCATGTTTCTACGCTATGCCTCTCTGTCACTGTACCACAAATTGGCCAATTTGCAGATTCCGATTTGCTTTGGGGCTTTGGCATTTATTTCACGGCTACTCAAATAGGCCTCATTGCGGCAGACTTTGCAGGGTCACGTGGTCTTTCAAGTGGCGCAAGGGACACTGGTGGGCCGTGGATCCATTCCGACCATCGGGGCTTCACTAACGAGCAATGATATAGCACAGCGCACGAACATTTTGCATTTGGCCTGCATCTAAACGTTGCCGCTGCAGCCGAGGTTCGATCCCGCAACCTTGGCAACAGCAGCTGACGGTCGCGGAAAACGCATTAAGTGCCTAGTAGGTTTTGAACTATGCAATCTTCATCGAAAACACAGCCGGCATTACTGGAGGTCTCACTTCCGGGAGAGGTATAATGTGTCGTAATAATAACATGTGCAACATTAGAGGCCTTCTGAAGAGGTTTCGCGAAAGTAATTGCGGAACAGTGAATGAAGCACGGTGCACGCGATGTAAAAGACCGAGAAGGCGCATATCAAACGGGTAATTCAATCTCCTACCAGACCTCGGAGACGGAGAACAATCGGACGGAGACGCTTCGGAGAAAAAATGGTCGCACGTACAGGTGTTCCAAGCTTTTTTCCAACAGTACTAGCAAAGCTTTGTGGAAGCAAATTATAAGCCGTGTACTCGAACTTACGTTTGTGCGGGTAATACGCGAATGTAAACATGAATGGCGTTGGGGCGTTGCCATTGCGACGCTTCTTGGTGATGACAAGCCCCCGGGCTAGCACTCGCTGGAGCTTGCGGCGCTGACGTTTGCTGTCCACGCAACCTGCGGCACCACAACTGCGCCGACACAAGCCACGCGAATACGTGTAAGATATATCGTCTATGCAGGGGAGTGTCTTGAATCCAATCCGAGCCAATCTAGCCTAATTTGGTTAAAACTGCTGTAGAGAGACAAAGTGACGGCAGGAATGCAGCAGTGACGGTGGAATGGGCTCGTACAGTACAGATACCTTTATTGCAACATCAAAGATGCAAGGGTGCTTCCAAATAGAATATGACTGGCTTGGCAGGGGGGTAGACCCCCATAGATACCGAAAAAGCGGCCACAGCAATGCGCGGTGCCCCGTGACAGCCTCGCAGGTTTCCGGGAAGTTTATAGGCTCGCTCCTAAAAGGCTACACTTCAATGCGTCGCACTCCAAAGAATGTCCAGTGGCCTTAACTTCGAGCTCCTTATCACGTGTGCTGGCTTGCAAACGGTGCGGAGTCTTTCATTTGCATTTCTCCTGCGTTTGTGCTGCCCGCTATGGCTCGCATTCTGTCTCGCGAACGTTAGGTCACGGCCGAACGCGGCTTGTGTACGAGCTGATTAACCTTGCGCGTCATGGCGACTGTATATATGTGCGACATTAATATTCACTGCTCAACTCAACGGTGGAACGGCGACTCTTGAGCGCTGTATTTTGGTTAACAAACAAAAAAAAAGTGCTCATGCTGTCGACAGCGTTACCACAATTAAATATTTTTTGTACGCTCTATTTCGTAGACTTGCCACAATCGGACTGAAATTAAAGAAATTCGTTGCTCTACAGGACTAAAGACATCAGCTAAGGAAAAGGCACAGTTGACATGACTTATTATGACGCAACTTCTCCAATAGGACGAGAGCGCCTCTCGTTTCGCCATCGCGAGCAGTAATAACCTATGCTAGCCGCAAGGCCGCGCTAAATGGCACCTCGGGGCTGGCGACTTCCAGGCATCGTTCCATCACGTGCCGTCTCGCCGCAGTCGATAAGGCATATATTGGTTTGTTGCGCAGACGGGTTAGCAGTGTGCCTCGAGACTCGGCGTTAGTACAGACATTTCAATATAGCTGTCTGCTCGAGATATGAGCGCGAAAGGTCAGAAGGCACAACGGAAATACGTACATCTACTTTTCCCGTCCACTGCGAGCCGCAGGGCAATATGCCATCCACATAAGGTTTCGTGCTCAATTTTTTTTTTATCAAATATGCTTCGTTTCGTTACAGTAAGAAGGGCAGTGCAGGCCGTGCTGTACTTGCTGACGTTGCTCATGATGGTTAAGTAAGAAAAGAGGCGGCAACCGAAGCGAGGGTCGAGCTTGGACTGGCGGGACGTTATCCGCCTCAACGTAGGCAAAAAAAAAAAGAAATGAGAGAAGGTACCAAACCGCATTATGAAAGATTCCCCCGCATTATGAAAGATCCGCCACCTCGACACAAAACAAAATAAAGGCGATGATTGTTCTCCGGTCTTATATAAGCATGCTCGTGCATCGAAGGGAGCTTTCACTTTATTTATTGCGCTGCATACGCTGCTTGAGAACGCTGTGCGGCGGCTATTCCCAGTTTTCTTGGTAGACATGCTTGCTATATCCACACCTGATGTGATCCTTGGTATCAATACCTGGCACTGTGCATGTAGAAAGTTAGAATTACTAATATTTCCTTGTATTTTAACACAAATATGATACCTGGCTGGCTATAGCAAACATCTGCTCCATGTATCATACGTATATGCGTCTAATAGTAACGAGAAAGTAATTACTCCCTTATTACATATTTACTCTTCCTAGGGGGATTCATCTAAGCACATTGTACTAACACGTCAAAAGGGCAAGAGCAAGCAAGTTAGTTTTTGCTAACGACAGACCCTTTGCCAAGCGCTCCCGAACTTTAGAAAGGCTCTGTTCAAAATAAAGAAGTGCAGAGTAGCGTCGACCTAGTGCCGAAACGTCCGCTGACTTCAGCAGTTTTTTTCCATGGGCGGGAACGGTTTGGCGTCTGATTTCGTTTTTTTTCTCTCTCTGTTAGAGACTAATCACCAACCCTCCTCCCCTAAAAAGCATGCTTGACTTGGCAGGCAGCAGAAGCCGAGTTAGAGATCGCGTTAGCCTCAGGTCGGCGTCGTGTACGTTATGCCCCGACTGCGGAATGCTACCTGAGGGAAACACGCTATATTGCGGCAGCGCCTTACATAACGAGACGTTATTTTCACCGAGTGAAACTAGCAAGAATACCCCACCACTTTAAATTAATTGTTAACTGAACGCAAAACAATGGGTTAGCTCGCGCTATCTTGCTGCCCCATCTGGAGACCTGTTTCATTCCGAAGGCGCTTTATATGATTCGCTAAGAGCAAGATGGGCGTCGTGGCATGTGGCCTCCCGACCACTGCTCTCTCGATGACGAAACGTCCGCAAACGAACAGGAGGAGAGCCCGACTAGCGGCAGAGGCGCTAGCGGAGGACCCACCGCGCTGCCACATACTCTGAACCCGCTTTTATGCATTTTCAGGTTAGGCTTTTCTACGTGTGGCAGCTTATTTCCGCAATGCAGGCGGTTGTATGACAGGAAGACATCAAGTAAGCAGCGCTGTTACTGCATGCGATACAGTATAGCTATTTTTGGGCCACCTAAGGCTCTTCGCTCGGTGTTTCGACAAGATACCATCAAGGAAACTTAGAGCAGGATCACAAAAGGGGACATCTTCCCTTTTTACTTGTTCGTGAGAGCGATGTCCCTGTCACCAGATGAGAAACATAGCCTTGCAGTTACCAATCCTTGTCGGGGTAAACGAAAAGGGGATGCATAGTGAGAAGGCGGGAGATAACTGCACTGAGACCTGAATAAAGCCTATTGTCCTCTCCTCGTGCGATTGTGATTCCTGAAGACCCCAGGCCCTCAAAAACTTTGGCGGCTGTCAGTTTTTAGGGCATTTTCATAAAGCTACGTTTAACACTGAAGATTAAATTTCAAGGTTAGGCATTACACTGTCGCATGAACTATTTGGTTATGTGTGATGGCAGCAACTACTTCGTCGCTTAGTTACCACTTAGCGCACCCTTATGGCTGCAGTCGGCTACACTAACTTGACAATTCGGTGCAAACCAGACAAGCATTGGAGACTCTTCCGTCCAACTGTCGACTATAGAAACATAGTCTGTTTGCACATTGCCCTAAATTGAAGACTACGGCCCAATAGGATAACCTGCACTGGTGATGAACCGAGACCATGTGGTCCAGAGGCCGATGAAGCCACCTGTACACTGATGACTTGAATGGGCACATAGCGGCCACCATGTTGAGATACGAGTGCCACATTGAAATATGCGCTTATCTAGTCTGCGAATCATCGTCTGCTTTGATGGGCTCAGTGGAAGCTGTCCGCAGTTCATCGTCATAGCGCCCGTGACGGCAAGTGCTAGCCATGTATAAGCAGCAGCGAGTACACGCGTGTGGTCCCGTGCCGGAGCCTCGTTCTGCTTTTTAGTAGCAGCGGCACATTGCGTGCACTGCATTTATCATATGCTCTGGTCTGCAGTTATCTATGGTTCAACATCATGGCACCCGTGACGTCACGTGCAAGCTATCGAGTACTTCCCTAAGGCCCCGTGCCAGAGCGGCGGCTAGCGGCGGTTAGCGTGCATTGCATGCAAGCACCCGGCAGAGAGGCGGCTTGTGGTGGCGCAGCAACAAGAGCGGGACAGTAATTTACGGTTGGCCCAAGAGTCGCGTCCCACGCGGTGCGTGCCTCTCTCTGCGCTCGCTGGGTGGCGTGGCATGCAACACTTCGTCTTCATCACCGGCGTCGCCGGGCGGAATGGAAACCACCGCGGCGTTGTTAAGCGCCGGCGTTCAGTGGAACGTTTATTCCTTCTTCCAGCGAATGCAGCGGGGACTTATAAAAGGACGCTCGTGGGACGCTAATTGGCCGTCTTCAATACTGAGGTACTCTCGCTCCAAACATGATTAGGCAGCCCGCTTCATTTTTCAGCAGCTAGGAGTGAGGGAGAAAAAAAATTGAATATAAAAGCTGACCCGCCCCATCCATGAATCACAATCTCCGCATTTTTCGCTGTCGTGGATTGCAGCGGCGAAAGTTTCGACACTTAACGTGCAGCCTGCTTTGAGTGCGTCCTTGCGAAACTAGAGGCGCCCAATCTGAGCCAATTAAGCGATGAAAAGCAACCTCAGTTTGGGAAAGAGAAAGCAGTTTTCGTCGCAGGTATTTATAGTTCTTTCGCCTCTGCATGTTTTAAGAACCCTCTTTTCTTAAATTACATGCTGCATGGGCGAACAATAAATGGTTCGCATCTTGCTTTTTGCCGCCATGTAGCTGCCACGCAACATATATAAATTTTATTTCTATTTCGATATCCCAGGGGTTCTGGAATGGCATTGTATGGGAGAGAAGGGGAGAGGAGATTGAATAAGAAGTAACAGAAGTGTGTACCGTATAGGCAAACACGCCAATTAAAAGCACAATGAGCGGAACACTTTGATAAGACCACTTCGCTAACTTTTCCTATCGCTTGTGTGCCTTATTTGTCCCTGTTGGTCGCTTCGTGTTCGTTATATCCTTTCCCCTTGAATAGATTTATTGTTTCCTTCTGGTAGATTTTCTGCGTGATAACTGGACGCTTAAGCTGCTGAAATGGTGGTCTGCGGCATAAGACGACAAGATTTGAATAATATGATTGATAAATTGTGTAAATTGACGCAAAGTCTGCAGAAAGTTGCTGTTGCAAAAAGTCGCGTTTGTTTTTTAATGTTTTTTCATAACTGTGCATTTATGGAAGATAAAATGTATGAATACGGCACAGCTTCTTCAGCTATTGCTCTGTTTAGACTTCCGTGATGCATATTTTAAACGCGGCTTTGCGGAATTATGAGCAGTGTTGCCCTTTGCTCTTTTGGTACCTGTTATTCGAAAGACTTTGGTAGCGCGGCCGGGACGCGCAAGTAACTTCGTTGTATTGAGGTTAGAAAATTGTTATGGAAGCACCCACAAATGGGAATTTTATCTGTATATGAAGAAAGCACACAAACAAGGATCCCAAGTGTTCACTCTCTCCGGGCTGAACAGAGTGACAGCCGCGCGTGTCTTCATAACCGTATAGAATAAGCTTGGTCCGTTATACCGTAAACTGTGCACATGGGCGCGCAGGTAGAAGGGTACGTTACCCACGTCATACAAGTTAGCTTGTGCGTAAAGAAAGAAGTGGAATACGCAGTTGAAGGAGACAGCCTAGGTAAAATACAGGGATTTGAGAACGAATGAGAGAAATGCAATTCTTCATCACTCGCAGCCCACGTTTTATGCGTGGATCCACAATTCCTTTCCTTTTCTTTTCTTCCGTCGGCTCTGTGCACTGAAAGTTTAACATAGACGTTGTTGCGAAGGGACTCATCACACCTGCTTTCGTTTACCGAGGCGACTGACATTAACTTGCATGACTGGATGTTACGAGCATAGTACAATACACAATCAACCACATGCAGAACGTTTATCGCGTGCAATCGTGTTGTGCTCGGTTCTCCATTCAAGCTGAACGGTTGTTTTAACTTGACCGTTTCGGCTTCCGGTAGGCAAAGGAATTCCCCAGCCATGCCCTCCGCAATTTTGTCACGTGGGGAAAGGCACCACAGCGCCTGTGTGCACAACGAAGCGAGAACGCCTTGCAAAATATCGCAATCATCCCGCTCTCAGGCAGATCGCATTGAGAGTGTGGCATGCAAAAATAAAGGTACAGCAAACTCCCGCTCTCTCATTGCCGAAATATTTGCGTTTGTGTCACCTGCGTTGTTCTACGTGCGAGTTTGCACACTGCGACTAGTAGGATATCATTGCCAGCGAATTAAAAAGAATAAATTTAGTTCCTAATTACTAGGAACACTCGGTGTTTGCAGGCCCAGGGACAAAGCCTTAGCAGGACCATTACAAAAATTTCTTTAGACAGTCCATAGACTGTTCATAGACTTCTGTCTATAAAGTCTATAGACTATCTATAGACAAACCCTAGAGAACAGTAGCGAATAAAAATCGTATAGACAGTCTATAGACAAGCTATACAATTATGGTCATACATTTTAAGTAGTCTTTTGCCTATAGAGATTCTATAGACTATGAATAGACAAAAATAAATATCTATAGGAAGGACATAGAGTCCATAAGAAAACTTTTAAGGAGACCATTTTTGTAAGAGGCGAGCACAAACTAGTCGTTTAGTTGTGCGAACCAAAGCAGGAAAAGGTCAGCGTCCCGACAGGAGTAAATTATGAGGCCAGACGACGTCACATCCCGGCTCGACCTATATGCCTTGAGAAGACAGCGCGCATTTCATATATATATATATATATATATATATATATATATATATATATATATATATATATATATATATATATATATATATATATATATATATATATACATACAAAGCTCCCACGAACACTCGGAGGGGAAGGGGGTTCTTCGAGCCTTTCTAACAGCGACCACCGTCTACTAATATCGGCCCGCATAAGCCCGCTCAAGGCTTTGGGCGAGTGAAAGGGCCCGCAAGCCTTCCGCCCAACCTTCCCTCTTCTATATAGCCCCGCAGCACCCCAACTGGGCGCACGAGTGCGGGCTTCCATTAGCGGTCCGACGACGCCGCAGTGCTTGCACCCCGCAGCGAGGAACGCGGCCCGACTGGGCGATCAAGCGGCGCCCCGGGCTGGCCAGTCAAGGCAGACCTGCTACAGTTGCGCGACCTCATAAGAGCGGGGCCTGCGCCCGGGGCCCCGGTTCCGGACTTCGCGTGCTCTGTTTCTAAGGGCCTACTCTCCAGCGTCCCCTCGGGTCCCTGGAAGGAAATCAGACGGCGTGCAGACGCCGCTTTGCCAGAACGGTTCATGTATACCATCAATCACGGAGTCCTCCTCCCTGCATGTCAAGCGGAGTGCGCACACTCAGAGAGAGCCCGCTAGCTAGCTCAGCCTACGCCTCTCGCACGCGCCAGGCGGCCCCAGGTTTAAAAGCGCCTTACGCACGCAACCCGCCCACGTCACTCTGTGCTGAAACCGGTGGCTTGCCATAGCTGCAGCTGGAGCGTGCGGCTTTTGTGTTGGCCAATCGGGTGAAATCTTTTTTTGACACACAAGTTTCGAACGTAAATCCATGTAACTTGGTTTCCTAGAACAACAAAGGTAAATAAGAATAAGAAAATTAACGCTATTTAAGAGATGCCGCAAGATGCAGAAAATGCAGAAAGTTCTGTGGCGAAGAAAGCTTTTTCTCTCGCCTTTATATACATGGTCTGTAGACTTTCAGTAGACTTTTTATAGACTCTGTAGCCATCCTTTAGACTTTTTTTGTCTATAGAGAATTTACAGACCATCTACAGACTAAAATCTTTATCTGCTTTAATTTCCTTTTGTCTATAGACGTTCTGTAGACTATAGCCAAAGTCTATAACAGCCTCAATTTCTTTTCATCTACAGACGGTCTATAGACTATCTATAGAGTTTATATATATATATATATATATATATATATATATATATATATATATATATATATATATATATATATATATATATATATATATATATATATATATATATATATATATATATATTGTGATGACACTACAATTACCTCCTGTATATTGTTTTTAGAAGCTTTGAAAATCTCCTTTTTGTTATACCGTGACGTGTATTGTGAATATAATTTGATAATCTTTAATGCTAACACATAGAGGGATGAAAAGCAGCCATTCCTAATGTAAGGGTGCCCGCAAACTGTACTACATCACACGAACACGCTCTCTCCTTAAGGAATCGCTCGAGACAATTCCATTCCATCTTTCGAGCGTTACTGTCCAATGCGCTTAATTCAGAAGCATTTGATCGTCGATTCTGCATTTCTCTTAGAACGTCCTGAAAGTAAAGGGTGAAAGACGGGTGCGAGAATTGAAGGATGTGCCCATCTCTTAGAAACACCGTTAGAATAGTCTCAAAGGGGCATGGTCCTCTGGGCGATTAACATCTGCCATTTATGCCTTTGCAATTTGCATTCACGTGAAAATGTCCTGCGACACACGAAATCACAAAGCCAGTTTTTTTTCGTTCCTCCCAATACACCTGCTGCTTCGGAGCCGATGACTCGCTTATGACACCCATACCAGTTTTCTAAGCACAAACACGCGGAAAGTAGCCGTTATTCTATGCAACTTTTTTATAATTATTCGAAAAGTGTGCCACGTACTACACGATGGGAGATGCGGCGCGTATGGGCGTAGCAGTATGGTTTTGGTTTTGTTTTCGCGGAAACAATAAGGTTTTTAAAACTCATGTAAAGAATTTAAGCTTATAAACCGATTGCCCCCTGTGGTCTTGGATACCAGATGAAGCTACGCACGGCAAGATTGCGGGCGGTAAAGGGACGACCGTGAAATTGGTTTCTGTTTCACGTTAACCCATTTTATCGCGAGACGGCGGAAAATCATTCCGGCTTCAAACAACTTTGTGCCCGGATGTGTCGGTGTCGTTGGCGTGTTCTCTCGTGGATTACGTTTTCATCGAAATCCAACTTAATGGTCCACTTACGGTAAGTCTAAACGATTATTTTTCATTCATTTGGTCTGCTAAACAGAGCTGTGAGTGCAGAACAGATTATGTGCGCAGCGACAAACTTCCTATCCTCGTTTGTAAGCGCCGGTATAATCATCGGAAGCCATCGCGTTCTCGACTAATGCCGCTTATGTCTGTGCCGCCATGTCGTTCCTAACGCGCGGAAAGGCCGTCGGAGCGAAACCCGTGATGATCAGCTGCTCCTCGCGAGCTGTGTTCTGGCTTTTTCATGTTTCAGCAGCCAGAGATATCGCTTATGGGCCGTGAATGACAGCCGAAACGGAGCTGTGTGTTAGCGCCGTGTGAGCGCGATTTGCTTGGCACCTCTGGAAACGCACACTCACGTTCTGAGGTGGATTACATTTATTTTTTGATCTGTGTTATCGTCTGTCCGGACCATGGAGTGCTTTTCATCGAGAAGTGTGTACTGCCTGTTACGCGTTGGCGCTCGCTCGTTGCGCGTCGTGGACAGTGGCGTTTCACGAAAGATGTTTTGTAAGTCTACAAAATTTAGCACGGGGCGTTTGTCAATGTCGCAGTCACGGGGCGCTGGAGTAACGCGTAGAGTGTGATGGTTGAACAAAAGTCGTTGCCGGCCCGAATGTCCAGCGAGTACAACTACGAACACCGCGAAGAACCTACGGGCTCCGTCTCGTCTCTCCTTTCGTTGCGCACGTATGGATTCGTCCATCCCTGTTATCCGAGTCCTTGGTCGGCGCCGCTGACCTGCGGGCACTTCACTGTGAAAGCTGAGTAAAGGTCGCCTCGACATAAGATGGCTCGCATTTCGTTCCGAGAGACTCGTTCATGAGCCCTGCTCACGCATGCACAAATTTCTCCAATGGCATTTGTGCGAGAGGCAGAGTATGCGTTTATGGTCTCAGACTGCTACGTTACGAAAACGCCAATGTAACTCGGCGCATATTTGCGCCACGAATGCAATTCAGCTCGCGATGTGTTATTATGGCTGCGCCTGTTGAAGAACTCGTTGATTGTTTCATTGAAATAGTTCCTGCTTTGGACGCAATCGTTGCTTTAGTTGATTTTTCTAGCAGCGTTAGGTTAGGTATACCTGCATGCAAGAACCACCACTTTACTCCTCTGTTGGGGCTGCATTTGCATATTTATACTGGATATTCCTAGCCTGGGTAGCTTGGAAATTAATTAATTTGTAAGTATATTGATCGTCATGTCATTTGTGAAGACCGTGTGGTGACCTTTTTCAACAGTTGCAGACTGTCTATAGACACCCTAAAGACAATGGTTTACTGAACGTTTAGTAGATAGAGGTCTATAGACTTTCTATAGACAAAGGTCTATAGCATTTTCAGGCCATATACCTGTGGAATGCCTATAGACAGTCTATAGACCTATGTCTACTCGAGCAGTAGACTTTTGTCTGTGGACAGTCTATAGACAGATATCTACAGGAAGTGCATGGCCATAAGTGTATAGATGGTCTATAGACTTTCTATACACGTCATAGACTTTCAGTAGACATCTACCTATATACTGTCTATACACTAGTCGATACTATTTGTATACAGAAAGTCTATATACTTCATACAATGAAGTCTATAGACATTCTATGGACTGTCTATGGACGGTCTAAAGCAATTTTTGTAAGGGCGGTCTTCATTAGATCTTGGTAGGCTGCACGGATAATATAGTTATTGCCAAAGTTCATTTTAATTACCTTAATTATAGCACGTTTATTTCCTTGCAGTAGTGAAGGAACAAAGGCTTGGAAGCCTATCGCTTGTTGGTCCTAAATTAGCCAGGTAACTGTTATTCGCTACTCCGGATCATTCCTCGCAACATAGGGGTCTGCCTGAGAAACCGCACATATATAGTAACGCGCGCTAGTTTTACTTCAATCGTGTGATGGAAAAAAAACGGCCCCTGTGTACTTGACTCGCCGTGTTGTCAACCCGAGAAAGGCAAGAAATTAAAAGCGAATGTCGAAATAAATTTGAGAGCGCCATTTTGTGTCTCATAGCTGGAAGGTCAGCGCAGTGTCCTTTTATAGTCTCCCAAGGGAATCGACAACAAGCCCCGGAGAGAGGTATGGTTCACTAACCTGGGACTGAAAAGAAAGAAAGTGATCATGGTGATTTGTTCCAAGCATTACACTCGGCACGATTTCTTTCTTCCCTGTAAGCACCAACCTGCCTCGTATTCACTGGTTTAATGCGGCATGATCGTGCTGTGGTCGCGGTTTCGTTTTGTTGGAGCGTCGTCTTTGACAACTGAACTTGCCCTCGAGTCTTCACTATTATCTCTAGCTCTGTTTACGTTGCTATAGTTGATGCTTGCCTTGGACAAGTCTGCCCCTCTGCTAACGTTTCAGTGCTCTCGGGCAGCTGACAGTGCCTCGTCAAAGCGGCGGTGTACACAGAACTAAGCCGACGTAATTGGGAACAAGTAGCACTGAGCCGAATGGAGGGGCGGACATACTTAGTGCGTCACTAGGTGCTTTTATCAAGCTTTATATTTGTCTTGTTGTCTCAACATTTGCCAAAAAATTGTTAAACAACATTCATGACGCACAACAGAGCTGAAAACAGCCTTGATATTTGGAGCAGCACCTGCATTTCTAGGGCACCATGGAATAATTTAAATTGGGTGCCATAAATCTGGAAGTGTCCGTATAATGCCTTCTGGGGAAGAGTCGCAGTATTTGCTACTCTGTCTGGCCTGGATCGTGTGTTTGTCGTAATACGCCTCCGCTGTGGCAAACCGACCTTGGCTTATCTCTGCCCTGCGTCAAGGCTATCTCGGTTCAATACATGCTTGTGTTTAGGTAGGGTCATTAAATTTTTTCTCACTGGGCGTCTAACGCAGACACAACGAGAGGGCTTTAAACAACTGCACGACGAAAACTCCGCCGGTATTATTTCCACTACGACGTATGCCTCGGCTGTAAATCCCACTTCCCTGCCTCGTTCCTCTGCTGGATTGGCCTGCTTTGTGGGGAAGCAGCATTTCCGTGCAGTGCGAGGGCGTCTTCTACCGGACACGTTCGCAGCTATATACCACACAGTGCACAAGACTTCTGAGATTACACCATTATTGCTTCCCGTGACTGGATGTTACAAGCATCCGCCAGATTATTGAGGTCAACGGAGGAATGAACTCACTCAGACACACACACAAAAAACAACCAGTATTGCTAACTATAATAAAAAGCTTATTCGGTGTGTGATCATGCCAAGCTAGAAATAGAGATTATTTAGCTATGTACTCCTTCCGATCGCTTCATGAGGGGGGAATGCAAACAATTTTACATTACTCTAAAACAAAAAGTAGCGCAGCTGAATCCACTAGCCCAACACGGCGATTTTAAAGCAGAAATAAACTTCAGGGAATGCGAAATAACAAAAAAAAATCCATTCTGCTGGCAAGACATAAACCTGAACGGAAGCTGCCGTCTCGAGGCAGACTCGAGGTCCCGCTCATCGCGCGTCCGGGCCACCCAGCGGCGGATATGAGGCAGGCTCATCACGTCGGCCCGGCAGTGTCCAAGTTGCTGTCCGAGAGAAGTGGAAAAGTCTCTTTCGTCGGACGCCGTCCGCCCTTGTCCGTGTTCATTTCTCGCTCCCTAATCTTGGAATCAAGGGAAAAGGCTGTGCTTGAGCCCAGAGAGAAGCGAGCATCTCTCCTGCGCTTCCTACTTCCCTTTCTTTTTTCTTCCTTTCGAAAAAAAAAAAGCAGAGTAAGGCGAAATGCCTTTTGTTCGCCGTCAACAGACCGGCTCCGGCGAGGAACACGTTGGCGCTCTTGGTACCGCAGTTTTGATTGCGAAGAAATTCTAGTTCAGTGCCACATTACAGCCAAATTTCCCAAACTAAAAACTTTTTAATGAGAAACTTTAACTCTCTCTATATTAACTGGTCGAACCTCGCCTCTAGCTCCTGCAAGGAATTCACTGACTTGCCTTTTGGGTTTCTCTCTCGTGCATCTTATTAATCAACCAACCAGCGGAATTAATATTCTAGACTTTGTTTTGAGATCATGCCCCGAGGATTCAAGCACCATTCCTATTACTAATGGATTCAGTGGCCTCTATCTTCTCACAGAGCAATAATAAAAAAGCTGTATTATAAGAAATAGCAATGCTCTTTGCAATATTGCAGATTTATTTGCAAAATATACACGTGCAACGTTCGCCAATTTGAACAATGTGTGATACTACGCTTGGGAACTAATTATGGGAAACAGATGATAAAGTACCTTATCCCATTTTTCTTGAATAAATCTAGTCCTGTATTGATTAAAAAACATGAAATGGGAGTTTATATGATCATGTATGCTATAATTATGTTTGCCGGGCCACGGAGCCCGTGAAATCCATCTTGAAGCTTTTTCTCTCATGTCCGCAACACTAGTCATGTTGACATAAATGGTACTGACTGACTGGCTCACTGATCGATCGATGGACCGAATGATTGATTGATTGATTTAAACCTAGTGGTTAGCGCCTCATCACATACTCTGAACCTCACGTCTAAGCTACTTTTCAAATACAAAAAAAATTGGGGGCTTCCTAACTACTTTCTTAAAGAAGCAAATGCAATAAAATTATTTAGGTTGGCTGCTAGGGTTTCTGCAATGTGTGTAAATTATCTTGCTATTTTGCCACCAAAACTTGCTTCCCCCAGAGGGTGGTTACGCCCGAAAATAGAAATGGCGGACGATTTAAACGTGGTTAAGACAAATGCGAATTAGGTGCGCTAGCACTTCGGTTTTGGTTCGAGGCTCGGTTTTCAAGGTCAAGGAGGCCTCAGACAGAGATCGGTGAAATCGGGTAGAGGGTACCTTAGTGCTAGCGACCTAAAACTGCAGGGGACATTTAATCTTCGCTTAAGGCTATGCGCCATAGCGTTATTGGTTAATGCCGCTATATACGGAATTGTTCATTCTCTTTTTACATTCATAGATCGCTGGGAGCCCTCATGCCCTTCCTGGCCCAGAGGTGCAGCGGTTAAGCGATGACCATTGCCCTGCGATGGCAGGTTGCTCTTCCCGAACAACCTCTGGTGAGCAATCATTAATTGAAGTGCCGCCTTCCATGGTGGGCAGCTTGTTCACAATCCAGTGGGCAGGTTGTGGTGACGCCACAAGGTCACGTGACCTATGTTGCCCACTGGCCACCCAGGAGGGCCACCTAGGGTAGGTTATTTACAACCCATTGTGCACACCTCACAGACAATGACAAGTGGCTGAGTGGACGCTCTAGTGCTAACGCACGAAAAAAAAAAAGCGGTAGAGATCTAATGTAGCTAAACCTAATAGACGTGCGAAAGCATGGGCTTAGAGTGGTGGCTCATGGTTTTGTGTTGCTTGGTCGTCAGCACGTCCGGCGAAGATAGGGGTGCGATAGTGGCATTGGTCGATGAAGACGACGATTTGCAATTCACAGCGCGAGAGTGTGTAGCAGTTTAACACGAGCCTTGATGGCTGCGGCAATAGCATAATGCTCTCGTGCAGTGGCTAGCGAAGCTGATCGCTTCGTGCCGCCACAGGTTCGAATCCCAGTTGCAGCAACGTTTATTTTTTTACGGTTTGGCCAAGGACACCCTCAAGGTCAAGCTTCACACACACCCGGTGAGCCGGTTAGACCTCGTGAAGTACTGCTTTCGCACTAAAACATCCTCGGTGAGGTTAATCTGGAAGAAGGGTGATGTGGAAGTGTGAGGAATGCGCAACCGGATGATGGTTGCCAAGGGGACCACCCGTTGGGCGTATAGCGGCCTATCACGCTCTGTTCTTTAGCAACTCGGTCATTCTCTTTTGAAGCGAAAAACTTCGCTACGCTAGGTAAAGGAGTCGTCGCGTAGGCCGGAGAATGACCTTGAACGACCTTCTGCCCGACCACGTTAGCCATATACGACCGTACGTGGTGCAGTTATGGTGTCGAACCCTTGACCCCTGACTTTTACCCATGACCTTTAGTTGACCTTGACTCGTTAAACTTTGGCCTTTGTCCTTGAGTTAACCTTTGACATTGGGTGACCGTTGGGTTGACCTTAGACCCCTGACCTTAAGAACATCCGATGGGGTGATGTGAAGCCAAGTGACTACATCTGATGAGGGCGTCGTGAGACCATGTGATACCACGTCACAGCCACGTGGTCGTGTGGGTATATATGGAACGGCTGTCACGAGCGTGTAGCGGAGATGCCATGGACGAGCCTCCGACGCTTAGCAGTCGCGATTGCTTTAGCCAAGTTAAGCCACTGCCATTTTTTTTTTGCGCCAAGAACGATGTTCACGTGCTAGTTTTTAATCTTCAAAGTCATGCACCACGTGGTCGCATCCAAGGGAACTGGGAGCGCTTGTTCCGAATTCCTGGTGTTGAAGGCGCACAGAAAACCTGGTGCAAACGCAACGTCTGCTTGTGACGTGTTGGAGTGCCTACGGCGCCCAGTTCGATCTGCTATGCGCTGTTGTACCATGCCATCCATGCACATTGTTTTGCTTCGTCGCATGGCGCATGCAAGAATAGGATAGTTATCGCTAACTGCGTGGCGCTAATTTTTGAGAGCGAGGATGCAGAAGGAAACGCATGCCGTGGTGCAATGAAGCAGGCAGTTAGAACTGGACGCCGTAGCTGCTGCAACACGTGGCCAGTGGACTTAAGCGTTTTCACCGAGCTTCTTGCACTCCTCATCAGCTCAGTTCCGGCTGTGAACACCACCAGACTGTGTTAGTACAAAAGATAATTAGTGAGGCTGTGTTAAATAGCTAGTTAATTAGCCTCATTGTTAAGTAACTGACGTCCACCGTGGCTCAAATGTATTCCTCAAAATTATTTTTTTTCTATTTAAAACACCTTGTATTTATGTGTTTTTGAAAGTGCTCACTGAAACGCACTGCATAAAAGTTATTCCAAATGGCCATAGGACTGTAGGGACCTTATGTGTAGAAAATACAAGGAATCATTTTCAAAGGGCGTACATTAACTCTGGATGTAAATGCGCTTATGCGTAATCGAACTGTTTTCTAACTAAACGAGAAATGTGTGCAAGGAGTCAAATCTGTTCATGCTCACTCGAGTGCTGGGCGGTACAGCTGAAGCAATGAATAGGCTCGGAAATATCAAACCTCTTTCAAAGCAGGCACACTAAACCACTGCGAACCTATATTCGTCCCAGCCCGCTGTATTCCGATAAAGAATATCTTTGATACACCTGCGACTCTGATTATGAACAACGTGTTATGTGCGAATGGAAGAGTGCTTAAAGCGTAGAGAACCTGGAGTAAAGGGCATATCGCCGTTGAGGCCAGCAGTGCCTGTACTATCTCTTCACCGTGTTCCGGCCTGGTTTCTTTCGGGGCACTCACTGTTGTCTTTCTTCTACGTCCCGTTCGTTGCGCAGTAGTCATGGAATATCGAAACCAACTCGCCCAACAACTTGCCTTGTCGAACTAACTGCCAAGGACCAAAGACACCCTTTTTCCCAAGAACTACAGCACCCACCAGTGTAAAGCGAGAAGAGCCCGAAGCCGCACATCCGCTAGCGTTCTCTGCCTTCCTGCAGCAGGGCCTGCGGAAGCGTGCAGTGTAACAAAGCGGGGGCCGGGGATGGTTTCAAAAAGCGATAAAGAATATGTTCGTCTCTTGTATCAGCCGGCCGCTTAGCGAAGCCCTACTTTTCGTCAGACGGGCTCTTTGCTGAAATAATGTTAAAATAATTCAGGAGAGTTACATAAAAACTCATTGGCTTCGTTCATCGGTAAATAATGGTCATTAGCTGCAGTGCACCTGGTCTCGATTACTCTCTGCTTCATTGCTTTTTATTCGAATAACTCGAAAGGCAAATTGCCAACTTGTATAATGCAACGCCTATTTTTTATTATGCTTTAGAAACGTAATACAAAGATGAAAGGCGAATTTTTTTTGCTATGATTATTTTGATCACCTTATTTTCTTTTTACATTTTCATGTTTGGTAGGCGTACAGCACGATTCAACAGCACGGACGTATGGAGAACGGAGGAAACCGGGCGCTCGTATCGTTATTTCTGCGTCCCCTTCATTGAATAGCGCTGTAAGGCCAGCTAGGCATGCAGCGTCAATTCGAACATTCGTCTCCCTGTGTATTTTCATGCGCCGATAGGATAAACGCTGGGCTACCTTGTTGTGTGTGGGAGTCACATGCGAGCTCCTACGCGCTTTCAGCTAACGTTCTGCTGCGCGGAACTAACGGCGGAGGCTGTGCACAGCGCTACGCGGAAACCCGATGCCACATGTAGTGCACGTAGGCCCCATCGCGGTTAATGCGGATATAGGGAGTTGGGCAGCGGTCAGCGCATCCTGCCGGAGCTATACTCCGCTCCACTCCGCTGATCCGCTTTCCCGCACGGCTTATGTCGACAATGCAGGGAAGCGACACTGCGTTCTCAGTGGGAAGGAAATTCGAGCTGCGGTCGTTGTCCGAGCTTCCTTGCAATGATTGGAGTTATACCCGTCCTAGTAAGAGCGGGTTAGCCGCGTCCCTCGAAAGACTCCGTGAGTTGTGTACGTAGGGACATAGATTGCAACGAGGGTCAGAAAACGTAGAGGGATTCTGCCATCGGGAAAGGAAAAAAAAAACAACAGCGCATCGAGGACGCTCGTTTAATGTTTTGGCTCGGAACGATGACAAGAACGAAATAATACGCCGCGAGTTGTGCTAATCTCTAATGTGTTCACAACAAGTGCGAACCGCGCAGTCAATCTAGAGTCTAATAAATCAGCGAGTGATATAATAAAATATCTAACTTCGTAAAAAGAATTGTTTAAATCGCAAAGCAATGCCTTGAGTGCCTTATCACAAGACGCCAGCATTTCTTATCGAACTTGCGTATGGTGCGAAATGTGTAAAATATGGAATTCCTCTTCAAGTGCGAAACTGGGGCTTAATAATAAAAACTTGATACTTAACTTTAATTGTATCTACAAGCCCAACTGTTTATTTTCTGTGGTTATAAAGTGGAAGATTCACTCGTATCTGGTCATACCAGGGGCATACATTCGCCAAAACTTAGGCCTTTTAAGGGAGAAATGCCAAAGGGCTACGTTCTCGTCGCAACGTTATGTAACAAGTCCTTTATTCCTCTTCTTCCAGCCTTGGACAGCATCACTTATGTCCGCGTTCTTCTGTACGAAGATGGTACAACCTTATGGTTCTGTTACTTATATGCATCTATCCAACAGCCGGCCGCGCTGGATGCGTTAACATACCACCTCCCTTCTCTGGACCCGACCCTTTCGCCTACTGAATAGTGTTTCAGTCACATTGGAAATAAAGCCGGCTTACCGAAAGATCCCCCTTTAAATTTTGCAGTAGATAATTTCTCGATTCTTCAAACTGCTGGAGTTTAGGTTTTACGCGATAGCATGCGAAGGTCGTTCCACTGAAAACCGGGCGTCGACCATCTTCCTGCGTCAGTCGGAAGATATTCCACAGTATAGAAAAATGAGAATATAGAAGAAAATCATTAAAAGAAAATAGCCGCCATTGGGGTTCGAACCCAGGTCATCTATGAGCCAGGCGAGCAGGCAACGCATAAGCCACGAAGGGTTCTTGGTCCGAATGTGTTATTGGGACGTGTACTGATGTTATAGTAATTAAAAAAATAAACCAAATATAATTATTCTATTTACGCGTCAGAAATTGCGCGGAATGAAAAGATGGTGTTATGGTGATTGACAATCGATATTTGTGATTAGTAATCGGTAGTGTGATTGGTAACTGTGATTGTGATCGATGGCGGTGAACGGTAATGTGATTGTGGATTGGTAATCAGTGAGAAACGTTAAGGAAAAGGAACAAAAGTGCAAAAAGAAAAGGCGCTATCGCATCTACCATTAAGGCAAAAATTAGGCGTCCTCCCAAATTCCCTTCTTCCCACATACGGGACTGGCATTCCGTGGCTGACAGCCACCCCAAATTAAGCTCACGCTATACGCTCGGTCTTAATCGCCGCCAAGCTATGCTCTGTGCATGGCGGCCTGAGTTTTCAGGTAGAGACGCGCATCCTCCACTGGGCATGCGCAAAAGGCACGGGGCAATGTGTTTAGGTTTTTTCGTTTTCCGAACGGTGCAACGAGAGTGTAATGGTGGCGTTTTTATTTATTTATTTATTTATAGATACTGCGATCTAGTACAGATCATAGCAGGGTGGGAAAAAACAAACATAATACAAGCATATAAGCACTGAAATCCATAACATTTGCAGGCAATTTTCATACATCACTAAAGAATTATGATTAACACTCTCGCTATTAAGTTTATTCCATTCAGTAATTGTCCTCGGAAAAAAAAAGAATATTTAAAGCAGCTATTTCGTGTGTTCAAAGGGGTTATTGTTAATGCATGCCTTTGTCTCGTGTTATAACGTCAGGAGTAAGCAAAATAATTAAAAGTATTAACTTTATAATGAACTTTTATAAGCTAAAAGACATACTTTAATCGGCAAACAGGATTGCGCTCCACAACTGGGGGTAGCCCACTTCGCCTCACGAACTCAAAAAAAAAAATTCGAAAAAAAATTCTTAAGGAACAAATCAGTGAATGCGGCGCAACAGAAGGAAGGCAAAAAGTTTCGAGCTTGATTTGCAGACTGATAAAACGCTTCTGCATCAGCGACTTGAATGCGTGTCTGGTGCGAACAAGAGTTAGAAAAGCTAAAAAAATCAGTTCCGTTATGCGTACCGGAGGCACAGCCGGCTCCCGCACGGGAAAGAGTTTTCAAGACTGGAGGAGTCGCGCTGGCCAGACCCTGGCTTGAAGAATAAATAGCAAGCCGCTCGTATGTGGCAACAGCACAAACTATACAACCGCACAGTTTCGTCCCATATCCTTTACCAAAGTAAGCAGCGCAGTTAACAAACCAGCTCACGTATATACGAGAGCAAGGCTTGGAACTCCTAAGAGGTAAAATGCGTTTGTTTTTAACAAACGTGAGAAAACGCAGGAGGGCAGCTACAGACCTTGTCTGTTCTGCTCAGCAGTTGCGTTTCAGTCGGCCAGATAAGGGCATCGAGGTGCCTTTCTTTGCAAAATGTAATGCGCCATTGCAAGTTTCTGAGCACTATGAAAGCAATCGTGAGATTGTATGGGGCGCAGTAAAACAAACGCGTTGTTTTTCTTCGGAAGGCGCAGTATGCGTTGATCATGAGCTTCCTGCTAAAGCTGACGCACGGACTCTTAAGAAGCGAAACATTAAAAAAAGGTCTTTAGACGAGCACACATGAGGACTTTGTCGCTAGCGACGGACACAGCACGAAAGCAAGCGTTGTTACGGAGCGCACGCCAAAAAAATTAAAACTAGAATAAAAAAGAAATGATGTGTTGTGCATGAAATTAGGGCCAGTAAATGTGAATCGTAATGCTTTGTCTACTCTTGCAATAACCGCAGTTTATTAAAACGAAGACCAATAATAAGACAGCTGAGCGTAGCCGTTTTAGTTCCTGGTGCGAACTAAGTTTTGTTGCTTAACGAAGGCGCATTCATTGGCATAAACGCAAAGGCAAGTTCTACGCAAGCATTTATTTGGCCATCGACTTACGCGATAAAAAATATACTCTTTTCACATAAATTTAATATATTAAACGAGATTTTGAAAGCGCACGATAGCAGAGGAAAATAACACGCTGTTTCCGTCTCATTCATAAATTCAATTTATTGGCTACAGGGGGCTGTGCGTACTGGTTCTGATGTCAATGAGGAGATGCGTCTGCTCCCCACACTTGTAATAGCCTCGAATCAATCCCTAACCCAGCAAAGAGCTGTACGTAAGTCGACAAGAAGAGCCCGTACACAGCCGATCACGGTGCTTTCGCGGCTGGCGACTACGTCGAGGTGAGCGTCCTGAGCTTAAAAAAAGTAAAGAAAGGGGTAAGCAGCTTGCCGACGGCGCACCCGTCACAACACGCCAGGCCAGCCAACAGTCCACGCAACGTGGCAGAGGCGCGGGAGCGCTTCCAAGCTCGAGCTCCCGCGCGGAGGCGGGAATCGATATATTGCGTGGGCCGCAGTAATCTTCCGCCCACGCGGAACCCGTCCCGCAAACAGCACTTCTCTTCCCCTCCACCTCACTTTTCCCCCTCGATCGCTCCCCAAAGCCACCGTACTGCTGACTGCCTGGGACAAAAATCATTTGAACCGCGAAACCGCGCTAGCAGCAGCGCGCAAATTAAAACAGGGATCGCGAAAACAAACTTGGGGAAATGTACGCGTCCGAAAACAACGAAAAGGACACGGGATGTGCCTACAATAGTAGTAGAAGTATTAGTTCCTCTCAAGTAGCAGCACAAAGCGCCCGTTGGAGTGCATGCGGTGGTTTGGCCACTAACTAATAATGAGCGTAAATCTGCGTTCACTGCTTTCTTTTGTACTCCCCGGCTCCTCCTCTTCGAGCTCCCCGTTTCCCTAAGGTCATCGGCCTCTCTTAAGGGAAATACGCGTACCCGGCCTGAGGAGGGAGAAGGGGCGCTCTCTCCTTGCGTCGTAAAAAGAGGCTGCAGATCCCGTCGGCGCCGGCGGAGGTGCTTGAGAAACACGGATCTCTGAGGCTCAGTCGTCGCGTGGGATGAGACGCCCACGCATGCAAGCTGTCTTTGCGCGGGCTTAGATGCCGCCAGTCCATTGAAAAGTTTCTGCCGCACGGGCGCAGGAATGAGGGTTCGAAGCGAAGCGCTCTTTTCTTCATTGGAGTGGTCTGAATTCTGCGCCGGGTGCCCTTCACCTTAATTTACGCCCCTGGTCACAGTTATTGGAAGCTCGAAGCACGCGCTTTTGGGTTGCTAATGATATAAAATTTTAACTGTTCTAGAAAATCGGGATTGAAACCACAGTACGAACATCATTTAGTGGAAGCCTCCGGATAGATTTAAATTTAATATCATTACACAAGACCAATTTCCGTACACTTCGTGATTTCTGTAGTTTGTGTAACGGCGATTTATCATGATCACAATTTATGTAATGTGAGTTGGACTAGATGGAAACAAACCCTTTAGCTTTGGTTGTTGCTAGTTTGGGGCTCTGTTATAACGGCAAGCACCTATTTTTTTTTCCTGTTTACTGTTCCTGTTTACACGCGTGCCTTTCTCGAATAAAGGTCACTTAGCGCCTGCCCCGCAATTCTTTTTCTTCGTCCATGTGTAATCTTTCGCACTTTATTCAGCTATGTCTATAATAAAGATTTGGCCTGACTTTGGCAGATGGCCAGAGGCGGGGGGGGGGGGGGGCAAATTAAGATTGACATCTGCCTGCATACGAATTGAACAATGATGAAGCAGAACAGCGATAAAGAAGAGCTTATATTCGAAGAAAATGGGAGTGGGAAGAATATTTACGGTTCTGTGAAAGAAAAAAATTTTGAATGACAATACGGCCAGCTGAACTTTCTTTTTTTCTTCCGCTCTTTTTTATTTTTTCAGTTTTTCCTTCCTTTCTTTCATTCTTTCTTTTTTCTTTCCTTCCTTCTTTCTTCGTTTCTTTTCTTTCTTTCTTTCTTTCTTTCTTTCTTTCTTTCTTTCTTTCTTTCTTTCTTTCTTTCTTTCTTTCTTTCTTTCTTTCTTTCTTCCTCTCTGCTTTCTTTCTCTCTTTCTTTCTTTCTTTCTTTCTTTCTTTCTTTCTTTCTTTCTTTCTTTCTTTCTTTCTTTGAATATTTAAGACTTCCATAGGAAACGAATGGGGAACTTTTTACGATACCTTAAACTTTGATAGCAAAAAAAAAATGCTAGCCCGCCGAGGTGAGATCTGCGGGCACATAGATTGTTATAGTGCAATCTTACGATATATAAAAAAATTAAGTTCATAAAATATTTTTCGTTGAATCATGTTTTTGTCTAGAATTGCTAGGTACGTAAATTCTGGCCTTTTGTAATAGAAGTCCTCGATAGTAGGGAAGAAGTGAAAAAAGAACTGGATGATCATCCTGCGATGTGATGCGACAAATCTGCGTTAGCGCTATTAGTATTACATTTCTCTTTTGAGATTTACGGTAGCCTTGCTATTGCGTCTTTGAATTTGGTTTCGCCGTCGCTTCTCGCTGTGGTTGTTGTGCCGAGGAGTCTTGGATTTTACTTCTCGACGTCGCTGAACCTCAGGGCCTTGTTCTTCCCTTTGCTGCTGTCGCCGGAGCCGCTGTATGTCGGCCTGCCGAGAGGTTTTCGCTACCCGAAGGGCCAGGATTGAGTCTCCGTCGCGCACGTCCGCACCGTGCGGAGGCCGGAGGAGAAGCCAGCTGGCGCGCGATGGCGATGACGTATTGTCTGGTTTGTTTTCCTCTTTATGCGATCAGCTTTGGTTTGCATTATCTGGCTGTGTTTTCTATTTCCTGGAGCAGTGCTTTCTTGTTGCTCTGTTTGTTTTTTGGCGCATTGAGACAGGCCCGTTGCGTCTCGTTTGCACGTGCTATGTCACCCCCGAGTAACGTTTCTGGATGGTGGTCTTCCGTCGGGCAAAGTGCATCAGCGTTCGTTCGATGCTACTTGAGCAACGCAAGCCCGAACCAGTTAAGATAAAATAAGGAAACGAACAAAACAGAAAGCATGAAATACCAAAAGACACTAACGATGTGAACATTTTTTATCGTCCGATTTCAACTTACTGATTTGCTGAGATTTGGCTGAATGTAAATCAAATGGCAAAAAATTGGTTACTCTTGTAATAATCTAATTCTGCCTAGATATCTTCAAAACTGGGTATATATGCGTCAAACGTTCATGAAGTCTACGAAACCCTCAAAGCGTTCACAAGAACTAATGAAGGTTATCATGCGGCAGAGTTTCTTCCCTTGGGCCAATTTTATAAAGCAATGCACCTGGTAAAACACCAGAGAAACTTTGCTGGCTGCACTTCACTGCAAAGAGGCCAGGCTGAGTACTAGGAATGAAAAAAATGTACAAAGAGGAAGGAAATATGTACTCACCTTTTCACCTTGCTGCCGTGTACGTTTCTAAGGAACAGTTGCACTGCATGCTTGTAAGAGCGTGTTTAGAATGATGCAAATTGCAGATTGCAACAGTTTTCTTTATTGAACCTACAGTGTTTGTGATATACAGGGTGTTTCAGCGAACGCTTTAAAAAATTTTCAAATATTGTCTTTGTGGGGTAAAAATATGGCTTTTGTGGTATAGTATTACCAGTGTTCGTGGACACCAGAA